>NC_135778.1:25807771-25920473 GCF_028453695.1 Augochlora pura | reverse complement strand
CACTAGGAGGGGTTAAGCAAGGCAGCGAAAAGCATCTGGAACGAAGAAACAGCGACGATTTCGAGGTGTCGCAATCTCGAACCACAACCGTGTCGGTCTCTCCTCTCTCTCTCTCTCTCTCTCTCTCTCTCTCTCTCTCTCTCTCTCTCTCTCTCGAGTTCCGTTGAGCAGCGGCGTGCGCAACCGTGGTCAATTTTCCGCGCGTCAAATCCAGCGCGAGAATTAATTAGCGTCAATCGTCCCGGCGACGCTGAAGAAACTGTTGCGCGAAACCTCGAACGGGCTCGAGAAAAACGGTGTAATGGCGTAACTCTCGGCGTTTCCTTTTTCCTTTTTTTATTTTTTTTTTCTATCTTCCAACGGACGGGACGGGTCGATACCGTCGCGTCGCAGCGGGCAACTATGGAAAACGAGTCGGCCGATTACTCGGCGAGCTTCGGTATATGGTATCGCTGGAATCTCGCGTGCAGTATGCGGCACGTGGACGGTGCCCGCGGAACGATCGTCTTTTCGCATGACCATTTCAGGAAATTACCTTGTTCCGCACGTTTTCATTTTTTACGCCGCGTATCCTGGAATCCCGCCGCGCGGATAACGCTACGCGCGGCCGATAGCAAAAACGGAGCATTCCGCGCGTTCGCTCGCCGCGGACCTATCAGCCCTAAGACCGATAAATTCCATCGATCCAACCGTCATGACCAGACTACCGATGTTTATGCAAATACGATGTCTTTGCGTTTCAGAGATTTATTTCGTAGACACCGGTTGACGAAGCTCGCGCGGGTTCTACAGCGTTACAGTGTCTTGCAAAAGTATTCGCATAGTAACAAGGGATGCTGTTCGTATTCGGAGAAATTCTGATGCTTGGTATGCGATTCGTATATGTTCTACACAAAACTATTTTTTGTTGGAGCCAAATTTCACTTTAAGGGGGTGAAACCAACCCTCAATGTTTTTGCATTTCTTGCATAATTTCGTTCCTTTTTCTAGAGAAACTCCTAATGTATTTGACGAAACCTTTTAAAATTGCAAATTATCATGTTAACAACTTAACTCATGGTTATTCATCGCTCTTCTCACATTTCAAATGTATTGTACTATGGTGTATGCCATCCAAAATGATAAATGATAAATTAACGAGAAAATTCTGACTAATGCAATTTTGATTAATTTGTTGATATGAACTCGAAGACGTTGCGAAATAAGAAAGTTTGTCCTGTTTGTTAATTTGCGAATAAAGCTAGGAATACGTTGCATAATGTAAGTATCTGTACTTTTTAAATAAATTCGGAAGTAAAGTAGTAACTAAACGCGGAATGTAATCCATTTGAAATCATTAATAACAAATTTAACGTACTAGAAATCTTCTAGAAACAACACCGCATATAATTGACGAATGTGGAGAAATGTTAAAAGTAAAAGGGACAATACACATGGCTTACTGAAAGGAGAATCGCAGGTAACAACCTGAGGGATATAACAATAATAATGTTGCGAACTCCGTTGACTCTGCGCGTTATACGACGCGGTATTTTATTTTTAGTCTACACTATATACAATTGCGTACAGAATGTATCTAGTATAATACAATTCCTTGTGACGACACGAGTTGATCGCTCGGCGGTTCGATCACAACTGCCGACTGTCCGTCGACACAACGATTCCGTGACAACCCCCATCTTCAGTTACTTCCTTATGGGTTGTTCACTTCAGGGCAGTATCATAACACAGCGACTTAATTTTTACAATTCGCCGTAGCAATAATAATGATAAGAAAGGACGAAGAGAGGGAAAGCCAAATAAATTATTGGAAAAATAAAAAATTACTTCGTAATTTTACATACAGGACCGTCTATAAATATCCAAGCAAATATCTCGGAAAAGCTTGAAGTGACAAAAAAGTTCAATAAGAGAAATTAATACGGTTTCTGAACAGGTGAAAATAAATCATTTTCTTATTCGTGACCTTCCCGATCTATGAAGGTCAGCTTCGTTTTTTTCAACATACATATGATTAATAATTTTATACATACACATAATATCGTTTGCGTTTGCACTCTGTAAGTTGTCTGCAAATAGAAACCAACATGACATTTTAATAGAAAGTTAAAATGTCTAAAGAAAGAGTTTTCTATCAAACTTAAGATGATCATCGCTGAGTCAGAAATGTTGAGAAAATTAATTCTTAAGTTTTAATTGTTAGCGAATGCATTGTATTTCGAAAATATTCTCTGAAAATTTTATTGTAATCGAATGAAACATGACAGCGATGCAATCGTGAAATTATTTAAAAGCTAAGGCTTTAAGAAAACCTACAGTTTATGGTACTGGTGAATATAGCTACTATTTTTCAGGACGAAACGATTTTCCAAATTTAACTCTAGTAGAAGACATTACTATGCCGCAAGATGGTGAATAGAAGTATCAGATCTCTTATAGTTTTTGCAACACTTTCAATATTTGTGAAGTGTACAGAGCGTGACGAAAAAATAAAATTGCAAATCGACAATTCACGTGGACTTGGATTTAAAATTATTATGCTTTGTGATATACGTATATACCATCTGTCGCGTGCGCGAAGCAACGCCCGAGGATAGGATGCGCCGACATTAACAATAAATAAATATTTTGGAGGCTAGTACTTCAGCAGTAAATAGGAAATATGGGGGTGTGGAATTGATAATTCGATACGAGTAAAAAAATAAACATTTAAGAATAAACGTGATATGGTAATATAAGTGGAAACTAATACAATATAGTATATTATTAATACACTATAATAAGTGGAAATTTTAAACGCGTTTTCCTCGATGTTGCATTTTCATCGTCAAACAATGGACAATGTAACTTGAAAACTGCTATACCGGTTCGGACAAAACTTTCGCAACCTTCCTTTGCGTAAAAACAACTTGTCCTTAAACGGTGGATTTTTTTCTATCGTTAATATTTTGGTTTTTGTAGCTTAGACACAAGCTATTTTGCATAAAAATAAAAACGTTCACTCTCAACGCAAATCCTTCGTTCAAGAACAATTTTAGTCTGTCAACGAAATAAATATTTATTGTACATGATTTCAGCTAACCATGAACCGAGCGAAACTGTCTCCCGCGAATTATAATTTTTTTTGAAAAGCCCTCGAAGGCAGAACTGCCATAACTTACACTATTTCTGTATTAATAAAAGACCTAATGAAGACCTAAAAGATTTCCAAATAAAAATCAAAACATTGCCTGAAAATGGTTCTAAAAATGTTAAGAAAACTTCGCCAAAACCATTCTGTTAAACCCCTAATTGAGCATCGTCCCTTAAGAATCTCACAATTAGCTGAAAAATTCTTTACTTCCCATAAAAATCCGCAATCTAGTCGTCACTTCACTGGTCTCGGATTTCTTGGCACGGCTAATTCCGCGCGCACCATGTGACATCGCCGATTACTTCGATCGAACCCATTTACAGAACCATTTAAGAAGCCATTTACACGATCCCACTTCACAGAGCCATCACTCACGAAACGAAAGAAAAGCAAACCGAAACAAAATAGACGAGCCGAAGAGCCTTTCTTGAAGAAGACGACACATTCGAATTAACTTTTCATTAACCGACGCCGCAACGACAACATTGTTGACTTGCATGAAAGCTAGATTCCAGGCGGAGAACCGTGCAGCGAACTGTCTCGGCCAGCAATATCGTCGCGCGAAAAAATTCGACTTTATCGTTGGCTATATTCAAGGTGGTGCTGGCGGAGCACGACGGATAAAAGAAAACTAGTCTCGGTAATATTTTCAGCAGCGGTCGAGCGAGCATGGCCACCTTATCGGCCGAATGAATGCCGCCCTAATGAAAACCGGCCCCCGGACTAAAGCAAGCTGATGCTTTAATTAAGCACACTTAAGATTGCGAAGATTCCAGGTTGTTCTGGTTCTGGAAGCTGAACCGGCCAGTCTSGCGACTCGCCTGTCTTCTTCCAGCCCCCTATCCCCCCTCTCTCTCCCTCTCCCTCTCTCTCTCTTCTCTTCTCTCTCTCTCTCTCTCTCTCTCTCTCTCTCTCTCTCTCTCTCTCTCGAATCCTTCGCTCGGAGCAATTACTCAGGAACTCGGTTCTTGCATTCTCGGATCCCGTGGCACCCCGTTCTTATTGCAACTTGATAAAGTGGCCATAGCATTAACTTCTCTTCCGAGTCGCGCTATCGGGGCCCCGCAAATAACCTACGAGCCAATCGTATTTTCCCGCCTGTGACAGAGAGATCGAATCGGGAACCGACGCCGATGATCGATGATCCGGCCGCCGGACAGTGACGTGGAATAATCGCAGGAAAGTGGAACCAGCCGGCGAATCCGCCTAGTCCGAGCGCACTATGTAATTTCATAGGCGAGCGATAGGGCTCTTTGCTGGATTCAGCCGGCCGAATGTCGATTTTGTCAAACTCGTCGCAGGTCGCAGGACGTGTAATTGATGGACGATAAACTGAAAATTTTGTTTCTGTTTTCCTCTTTCATGCGGATCTATCGCTATTTATATTCTATTCGCTGTCGTAATAATCGAGTTTATTTTGAAAGCGGAACAAGTCCATTTTCTTGAAACATCAGATTGGTTATTTTTGATTATTTACATTTCTACGTTATACGTGTAGAAATATATTTTAATAATAAGTTTGATTAAATTAGAATACTATAGGATAGAATAATTAATATAAGAATACGAATCGTGGGAAAGATAGATAGATAGATAGGGAGAGAGAGAGGGAGAGAGAGAGAGAGATAAATAGATAAATCGAGAGAGTGAGAGAGCAATTCTGGACTTGCTTCCAAAAGTCGGAGACCTTTACTCGACTTTTGTTATTAAAATGTTGCCATCGCAACGGCGGACGCCGCTCGCACCCTTTGACGTTGCGACTCTTGGACCTTACAATAGACATTGTAATTATTTGTATTTTTTAGATTGTCCTTACAATCTAACGCTCGCCTTATATTAATGATACTACATATGTATTATATGTTAACCTTTTGTTCTCAAGTGGCGACTCTGCTGCGGCACCATTAAAATTATGTTTATAGATATTGAAATGTAACTGTTGTATGAGTCATGAGGTTAACATTTATATGCATGGAATGAATTTTGTTTTGTAAAATGGAAATACTGGGAACCAGAAAAATTATTTTAGATTTGCAGTTGAAATGATTTCGAGTGCGAAGGGTTAATATTACATGATAATTATATGTATATCTCAATCTTATATCTGACACTTATATCTTAACCCTAAATTACTGAAGTCAAGGTCATCTGAATGTCATAGCACTTTGCAAGGTCTTTGAATTCATGTTTTCATGAACAATAACCCTGTGATCGAGACAGCAATAACCATCAGCAATCGTCAGCAATAACACTATGAAAAATATAGGGCGCCATTTAAAGAAATCAAGGGTGACTCTGACTTTCAGTCGAAAAACAATAATTTTTGAAATTCTTTATATTTCAGTATGTAACCGACTGAATATTGATTAACTTTCATTTGAAACATTTTTGTGTCAGACTGTCGAAAGTGTCTGGAAAAATCGTAAAAAGTGTTACGTGCCTGATCCCTCTACGTACCATGTTATCAGTTGTTAATATTTTTAAATTAAAACGCCAAATCTTTGAATTCTTCAAATTAATGGACCTGGGCCATTTTAAAAATAAAAGGCTCGATTATGCCATTTTTGGTATTTTTCTGCATTAGCAAGAATCTGATCGCTTTATTTAGAAGCTGGTAACTAAATTTTGTATCTATTTGTAAAAGATTTATTGAAATTTACATTAAAAGGGGTATTGCAACAGTTGTTCACGAATAAAATAGATGTCGATTGTTTAAAACTCTTATTGACGAGAAAAGTGATTTTGACCTGCTTATAGGAGCTAACTAAAAATTGTTTTCGATTGTTTATAAAGCTATTGACGAGAACAATATATTTTGATTGTTTACAGTGATCAGACTGCAGATCTCTATGAAAAAAAGAAACATTTTCCAAAACGATTCTAAGAGAGAGAAATGATATGAAAATAAATTGTTGCTTTCAATAATTTCGATAAGTTGGAAATGAAACAAAATAAGTACGTAATTTGTATTTCATTTATAAATTCAGGATATTTTTTAGACAATAGATGATTTATAAATAACACAATTATATATAAACCTTAAATATATAAACTTAACCTCAAATACTTACGAAGAAATCACAATGTGAGTTTGTGAATGGAAAACCCGTTTAGATATGGTTTTAAATAAAGAATGAATTGTTGTATAATGCAATACACGAAAAGGTAGGGAGGGTTTATGTCACCATTTTTCCGGCTTAGAATTTGTTTATAAAATACAGGCACTCGAAGTTTGCCGTTTTTGCTTCTTGTGTTAAAAGAAACACGCTATAGTGTAGTCTATTAAGTCATTACTTTGCTAATTTTCGATTTAACTATAAAATATTCGAGTTGTTGAGAATTACTCGCGCAGTACTGAAAATTCTATTAGGAGCACAAATTAGTTCGGTCCGTTTTCAAAAGATAGCTCCAACAGTTGTGACTGTTTCATAGTAACAACTGATTTCAATTGTTTCTGAGAGATTAGATATCTGCCAATAACATTCAGTTTATATTGCTTCGAGTTTCATTTAATACACCTGTTTTTTACTCGGTTGAATATGTCAAGTTTTGTGTTAACTAAGCAGCATTTCCGGGAGATTTTAGTTTTCTGCTTTAATTCGAAGAAAAGTGCAGCTGAAGCACATCGAATGCTTGTTCAAGTCTATGGTGACTATGCTCCAACTGATAAATCATGTGGGGAATGGTTTCGACGCTTTAAGAATGCTGATTTTGGCGTTAAAGACAAGCCTCGCTCTGGGCAGCCAAAACAATTTGAAGACAAACAATTAGAGGCATTACTCGATGAAAATCCGAGTGAAACTCAAGAGGAGCTTGCAGCATCATTGGGAGTTGCCCAACAAGCAGTTTCCGTCCGATTGAAATCCATGGGAATGATTGACAAGCAAGGCAATTGGGTGCCGTATGGCAATTGGGTACGATCGGAGACATGACAAAGTCATTCTTCTCCATGATAACGCTCGGCCTCGTGTCGCAAAAGTTGTGAAAAATGATTTGGAAACGCTCAAGTGGGATATTTGACCGCACCCGCCGTACTCGCCGGACATTGCTCCTTCTGATTACTGGTTGTTCCGGCGGATGCAGCACGATTTGGCAGCTCACAGATTCACTTCTTTCGCAGAAATCGAAAATTGGCTTGTAACTTGGATCGCCTCGAAAGACGAGATATTTTTTTGAGATGGAATTCGAAAATTGCCTGAGAGGTGGGGAAAAGTAGTTAACAGCGATGGACAATACTTTGATTAATCTGATAATTCATTTTGTTCTCGAAATATGTAAATGTATTTTCCACCACAAAAGAACGGACCGAACTAATTTGTACTCCCAATAAATAAATATAAATCATTTACTCAATTACTCACATATTCTGTACATATTAACAATAATAAGAATTAATAAACAGATTAACAAATAACAATAACAAAAATAAAGCTTACCATAGTATTATTCATCTGTGACTTAAGCTATCATTTTGATCATGATTTCTAGAAGCTTAAATACATGCCCTGGAAAATTTAGGTTTCAATTAAATTAATAAAAATTAGAATCCCGCAGAAATTGTTCTCCCTATAGAAAGTGTCGCGATGCTGGAAGCGTGATAAAACAGTGAATAAAGTTTCTCATAGTTAACGATTTGAACGATCCGTGTGTGCTCTAACGAACTCATTTCTATTTCAGATTTCCACAAGCCCGTGGCCAGCCATTTGAAGAACAGAAACTTGAAACTACATTTCTCCGGAACATGAAGAAATAACGTAAGAATATACTTCTTCAGTTTCTTGCTATCACGTTTCCATGTAACGCTGCCCACGATTCGTATGGCCCAGAAACATTAACCTTGCGGTGCTTCAGCTAACACATATGTAAATGGCTAATTAAAAATGAACGAGCTTTGCGGAAACGCCGTAAACCGGCGCGTTTCTTTCCACAATTGCGTGCAGAAGATTGCGTTTAATCACCATCGCCATTTACCGTTGCATGAGATGTTGCAATAATAGATCTAACAGTAGAACAATTAACAAAGCGTAATTTACTTATTTATTTATTTACTTATTTACTTATTTTTTTACTTACTCACTGACTTACTTACGTAGTTGCTTACTTACTTATAAACGAGTTAAACATAATAAATTATCGCTAACAAAAATATATTTCACAGTTAACATATGATAAACAACTTGTTTTGTCACGTCGTCGGTTATAGATACATATCGTTGCAATAAAAATGTTGTTATATCGATAGAGAGCAGTTCATGAAAAAATATATATACTATAGTGAAAAATTATTTTCAATGGAATATAAATATTGTGGAATTTTCTCGAAAAGGTTTTAATCTTCTCGACTAAATAATTTGTCTGCTTGTAATGTTAATATTGTGTTACGAGCCGAGGGCTAAGGCAGTCGTGCCTGACCGAGGATTCGTTAATTGGTAAAATTGAACGGGTATGAACGGGTTCGTACGTAACATTGTTCTAATTTATTTTGAATTTTTCTTCTTGAATGTTTACATTTACTTATTCATGGTGGACAAGTGTTCTTCAAGGTCAAAGTTTTGGAAATTTCAAGGTGAACAAGGTTTCTCTAAATTGCACTTAGGGACACTCGGTGGTTATGGTATTAAACATCGTTGAATAGCTTTTGAATTCATTGCTATTTCATTACACCATGATTAAAAATCCATGGCGAAAAAGCTCGACGACCATGAAATCTAGAAAGGCTGAACGTGACCAAAATAGTTCGCATTTATATTTATAGCTTTCAACAAAATAATTTTCCTCGATATTTCACCTGTGTCAACGTATCGGTAATACATTATACATTGTATCCATTGTTCACCATGAGCAGAACCAACGTTTGCGTCGTAATTGACTTCGTAATCACTAGACTGCGGATTTTATGCATTTATGATAACATTGAGTAGTTACAATTTAAAATGATGTAGTAGTTAAAAGCAGTTTAAAACGTCGATGTTTTATACTTGATTTATTCAAGTCATTGAAAAAAAATGAAGTTGCTATTTGGTTTCTATACTTAGCAAATGATGCAAACAATTTTTATTTTGAATAAAAATCCGTTGTCCAATTCTTTCATTATTTTCATCATTTAGAATGTCTTCGTTAACCTATTATTTCCTACATGTTTCCTTTTCGTTGTTTTCTTGAAATTGCCTTTATTTATTTAGATCTATAACAGAAACTTCCGATTTTGACGTTAAGTCTTCAATCTTGGTTTATATATAAATGATATATAATTAATTGAATGCATTGTGCGTCAGTATTTATGACAATAATTTTACTATAATACATCGGGAACCTTGAGTCATTTTAATACCGACCGCATATTTATCATTTAAATTGCTGTCACATTACAAGAAAAAATCATAGCTTATAAATTCGAATGTCAAATTGACGAAAAAAGTCCGAAATTTACAATGTTGTAAATGTCATTCTCATAAACAACTGTACCAGATCCATAATTTTTTTTGCATCGGGAACATGCCCTCAGATTTAAAAAGTCAGAACGCGGTACCACAAAATAGAGATTTCAAGCTTCGATATTTCACGATCTGTTCCGAGATCGACGATATTTCGGCAAAGAATCGTCGCTGATTTAATTTGACTGTCAAGCGTGTTCGCGAAAAACAAAGAAGATATCGAAGGCCGCGTCGTTCCCCCCATAGCGTCCCGCGGCCTCCCTCGTTTCCAAGATGGACGACACGCGAAATTCCGCGTTTCACGGAGGTCCCCCGGTTACTCGGGGTCCGAACACCGGCCGGCCTGCTCCCGCGGTGCCCAGCTGGACGCATTTGTCCTGTCAGAGTCCGAAGATATTACGCGGAAACGAGCACGTGGGCGAGGATAATGGGTTAGGGGTGTGATCGCAGCTAGATTTCCAAGCCGGAAGACGAGACCCCGGCCGCGCAATCATTTTCCTTCGTTTGGCCTGGCCACTCGAGAAGTGTCAGGACGGATGAAATAGTGGCGCTCGTGCCACCGTGACAGCGCCCATCTGGCCAGCCTTCAGATTCAATTTACAATGCGTGCATTCCCGCTCCGTAACAAACTGGACGCGCCGCAACAAATACCTCTCTCAACGCTTTTCCGACTTTTCGAACGATATCCAGGCGAGGACCTGTGCCCAATTTTTTCGACATTCTCGCTGTTAACACTTCGCATTCGATCGGCCACTCTGTGGCGGCGCCAACAATTGCTGTACTATTTTTTTAAAACGAATTTAAATTTTTATTTGGTAAATTTAATATCGTTTTTAACGCAATTTTCTGTATATTTCTTTTGACTAAAAGGTGTCTTTTAATATCTTTGCGATTAAATGTAAATAATTGCTAAAAGCATCGGTATTCCAAATTGTTAGTCACGTGTAGGTAATTAGAACAATACATTTATTAATACATTGATGTTTATTAGAGATTATTTAAGCAGGTTGTGAATTTTAGCTTAATTCATCAATTTATAAATTAATTTATAATATATATCTGCCTGCAATATCGTTATTTTGTTATAGTTTCTCAAATTGTATTATTTCTATCTTCTTACGTCATGGTTTTCTCCAACTGCATTGTTTCTGTCGTTCTTTGGCATTGTCTTTTTTCTAATTCTGTTATATCGGTCTTTTTTTATCATATTATTTGTATTATTTTCGTCAAATTATTTTTCTAATATATTTTTGAAATTATAATGTTTCTATCCTGTGACGTTGTTCTTCTTTCAAATACTATTACTACTGTAGTTTTTTTCATGTTTATTTTTACAGATCGTATTATTTCTATCGTTATGTCGTCATTATTTTTCAAATAGTTAATAATTCTATGATTTTTTTTATCATAGTTATCGCGAACTGTATTGTTTCTGCGTTCTATAATTTTTTCTGTTTTTGAATTCTGTTATTTACTTCTTTTTCTTTTTAAATCTTATTATTTCTACTATCATTTGTCATGGTTATTTCAAACTGTGTTGTACCTGCGTTCTTTAACATTTCCTTTTTCTTAAATTCTGCTATCTCCGCTGTTGGTAATGATTATTTCAACCTGTATTGTTTCTGTCCTCCTGCGACATAGTTTTCTTCAAATGCCCTTACATACGTCGCATTTTGCCACAAATTGTTTTCCAACCCTATTACATCCATTAATATTTTATCAGAGTTTCTCAAATTCCACTACTTCCGTCCCTCTTTATTTCAGTTTTTGCAACTCGTATTATTTGCATGGATCGTCTACATAACTCGTGATATCGCATACGATTCGCACCGTGACATCTTTATCGTCCGTGCCCGTTGATTTTACTCGCAGCAACACAGAGCCGAAATCGTCGCTCGAATTCTCGTGGGATCCGCAACGCCGAAATTTCGCAACATCGTGGCACTGTGTCGCGGTCGTTTACATTCCCGAATGACGTGGAAATATTACATATTCCGGCCATGTAAGTCGTTAAAATCGCGCGTGATCGGCCATCTCTGGTCGAAGAAAAACATCGGGGAGCAGGAATCGCGACGCGCAGAAAAGAGAAGAGAAACGAGTAGAGGGGAAACGCGATGCCGGACAAAAAGCGTCAAAGAAAGACTAGAATCCGAAAGAAGCGTCGCGGACCTTTCTTTCCTGGTACATAAATAATTCAGGCGGGATGGAAATAGTCACCTTCGCTTGCTTCTACGTTCGAACGCGATGCATTTAGTATTCGGGCAGGCATTTTCGATCTGTTTCACCTACCTAGCACCGCCATATTCAATCACAGTCTGAAATTCCATCTTTCCGTTCGAAATCGTTCAAAATTAATCAACGAAGTTAGATAGACCTAATTAATTAATGTGAAAAATTGCAATTTATGATACATTAAATTAAAGGAGTAATGAAAATCTATTATGATTAAAATTTATAACAACTTTAATAATTTCATCCCTGTTTAAAATTGTAGTAGAGTCTTCCTTATTTAAACATTTATCTTTGCAATATTCTGACAACCAAAGATGCAACACTGTATTATTTAGACTAGTAAAAATCTGTTACGATTTCTTACATTTTCTGTTAATAATACAGTGTATTATTAATCCTATAAAAATCTATGAATATCAAAGACAGTAAAAATTCAGCATCATTTAAAATTGATTATAATTGACTTTACCTCCAAAATGAATTAATCTAGATTTCTGTTAAAATTATATAATAATTAAAAATTTCTATTTATGTACAGGGAGTATTATGGAAATTATATTATACATATAGAGTATTGTAGTATTTTTTTGTTTAGAAAATCTTCGTGAACAATGTTGTTTTATAGTCATTTTACAGTATTGCTGTATCAGAAGATGTGCAATTGTTGCAGTTTCTTAAATAAATAAGCATAAAAATTTGAATAGATTAAAAATATTTAGTTGTATATGTAAATGTAATTTATATGTAAATATGCACTTATACACACCTATATGTATAATCTATGTAATCTATACAACCTAGGTATATTTAATTATATAAGAATGATAGTAACATGTAATAGCAATTCTTCAAATAATTTCAAGAGGTTCATATAAAAAGAAACATTTCCATTACGATAATATGTATATATACATATATATGTATAGATTATAATAGCGTTTATAGTAATTACCGAATGTTATCAGTGAATACCCTTTTTAATAATAATAGTACATTTTAAAAGAGAATTAAATCATGAACTTTCTATGCGCTAATTATTATTGAAATAAACGTCTGTCATTAAGAGAATGTTATATCGAACGTGTCCATTAATAGAAATATACTTTTAGCATGAAAATTGTTCTCCAGATTTAGCACCCAAGGCTTCTCAACAAAGGGTGGGTACAGTTACGAATAAACTCGAGCTTATAATGGAGGAACGGCAAAGTGTTAGCAATTTGCATTACATTCGTCAAACCCACACAATCTTCTATACAAATATTATTCAAATACGAGCCTGATCAATATACAAGAATCCCGTAGGCATCGCGAAAGAATGGCATTCAAATACTGAATATTTATCGAACGATTCTCGGATTTTTCACCGAATACTTCCTTATGCAGATATCGCAGCGAGGCGTTCGAATTAATTTATTCTTCCAAAAATAACAGACTGTTACGAACTGTCAATACATAAGATACAATAGCAAAAGGATATCAACAATAAAATGTTCATGCAAATATAGCAAATTACATGTATTTATTGTATGTTTTACAATCGTGAAATATAGTACGTTTCTCATTTTAAAAGTCAAAATTTAAAAATAATAAATAAAAATCATTATACTACATAACCATTCCTTCCCCCCTCTCCAATTTCGAGGAAAAATTCTTATTAATGTAGCTGCTATTAATTTGCGAGTAAAAGTAAAAAAATGTCTGCATTTTGCAAACTATTGTAATCAGGAAACGAAATATAATGACTAATCGATTAGACACTATTTATTAATGATAAGAAAATCGAATATACAAGAATCGGATGTAAATAAAAGAAAAATCGTATTTGAACAATTAAATAAAAAAACCATCTGTTAAATAATTTTTGTTATATCAGAATCCATAATTGCGGCTCACCCTCATAAAATTAAGAGAATACGGGCAAACAGTGAAAATTTAAAGGACTGTATTTTATAAACAAATTAGTTACCAACAAAACGATGACAGAAACTTTCCCCAACTTTTCATGTTCTATAATGTATAGTAAGTCACCTCGATAAATGTTGTTATGATCAACCAGAAAACTCATGCATCTACAGATTTCAGTATTATATCATATCATAATTCAATTGAACAAGATTGTTATCATAAATGACAACATTGATATAATTGCAAAATTCTAATACATCAAAGGAAACTATAAAAATCGCAAATTCGAACGCTTTTATTTTACAAACGAATGAAACAGTAATGGAATCGTGACAGCAACCACAACTAATTTTCCATGTACTATAGTATACCATAATTCATATCGATCAAAATCTCCATCATGTAATAGAAAATTCACCTAACTGCGTCCTCTTTACCATAAGTAATGACAGATCAAATCTTCAACAAGAAGGCTAGAATAATTAGCAACAATTAACAAATAAAAAACAGTAGAATAATTATAACAAACACATAATTTGTTGTATATTTTGTGGCGACACCATCTGTCATCAATTGCGAAAAATCGAAAAAGCAGCGACAAATTTCTGCAAAATACAGAAGTTACAACCGCGCCTTAACACCTACGCCACGGGCCCGCTGTAAATACGTGTGGGTTCGAGGAGGCTAGGTGCACGGCGTCGGTATGCGTTCTACATGTTATAATTCACCTGGAGGAGCCATAACTCACAATACGACTCTCGGCTTCTTCGGTAGACAGTCGACCATGGGCGGAGTTGCCAATGGTTTCTTCCTCCTATTTATTGCGCTCGATGCACGCCGATGCGATACGCCGATTCATCGCGGCGTACAGTGAGGCGAAGTGACGAGGTCGTGTAAAAATCGACAAACTTTTCATGGTAATGAAACGAAGCGACGATATCTTTTTCAAGCTGTCACCGAAATGTTTGCAAGATGAGGAGGAAATAGCGAGAACGTAGTACGAATATTTTTTAACATTCGAAATTTGTGTTAAACATGGAGCATTACAAATTGCCATCGAATCAATACCGTATACAGCTGAATTGTTTACACCAGATTTCATATACCTTTCCCCATAGATTTTTAGATTTTCAAAATTTTTAGACTTTTTCATACTTCACTTTTTAGGGGTTACTTGAGTATAAATATAATGTCGACTCACGTGAGAAAAAACAATTTCTAATAACAAATTATTTCGTTGTTTCTTTAGCTGAAATTGGCCAGGAAGAATAATTCCGAGAATGATAATGAACGGAAAGATTTTTTATGGAACGTTCATTATAATTTGTTTAAAACAATACCGCATTTGCGAGGATATAATTCACGCAATAATAATCAAGGAGAAGATTTTGTTATCTATTCGCAAAGATATAATCCAGGTAATAGTAATGAAGGAGAAGATCTTGTTTTATGAAATTTTCGTAACTATTTGTTTAAAGCAAAAAAGTGTAAGCTAGACCCAAAGATTAAACTAGACCCAAACATTAATAATAATTTCCAATAATTATGTAATATGATAACATATTATATGAATCAATATTTAAAATCTAATCAAAGAAGGAATCATAGTCATGTAAATAACTACGAATTAATATAACACATCGTTTAAAATTTCCAATAAGGTAAAAGTACCTAGTATGGAACGCTTTTCATTGAACATTGAATATGAAACACGGATGCCAACTGTTTCATAAATCGGTACAACGAAAAAATGAAATTAAACGATAAACTGTTCCAAAACAGTTTTTCATTACAGATAATCATTATAATTAAGTGAAATAGGAAAGTACAAGCATGCACCGATTATGGAACATCGTTTATGTATCACATCCCCGAATTCCATAAATCGAACAATGAAAAAGTTAAAGAATAAAATACGAATTAAAATACCAATGGCTTAGAAACAGTATCCGAATAAGTATCTCTTTTGTAACTGCCTGTGTTACGAAACAGTGTTTGCCTGAGCAAATTTACAGAGAACAATGTTCAGAAAAATGGATAGAATTTCAACATCCACCAAGGGGTCACGATTGAGCAGTGTTTCATAATAGGTATACATACTTCGACTGGTTCGACCTTAATGCCACTTGAAATGTGGCCAAGCCCGATCTTATAATCTTAATGATAACAACGAAAGAAGACCGGAAACTAGGTGGACATCGGAAGGGCATGGCATGGCACGATGCGCCGCGCGCGGCGTCCGATGTCCGATCACGGTCGGAATCCGAGGTTATTGGCTGGAAGATGATCTAGCGGTTAACCATCCGATCCGGGCGGCCGCCGCGCCGAGAGGAGCAAAAAAGGCGGCCGGTGGATCGAGCCACGGTCCGTGGCAACAGCGGAAGGAGGGATCGTCGGGAGGCTGGAATAGCATCGTGTTGTATCGATCAATTACGGGACCCGGCCTTATAAGGCAATTATTAAATCACGCGGACACGTCGTCTTACACACGCGTGTATCGGTAACAAGCGATCGGCGTGTCACTCAGGCCCGAGATCCGCTCGGGATCGCGATATCCCGTTCGCCGCGACGTCCGGGATGGATGTGTCGGTAAGAATATCAGGGCCGAGGATCTGCAGATCGAATTCTACGGCCGCGAATAGAAGAGATCTCTCAAGACGGCGCCAGGTTACTGGCCTGTCTCTCTTCTTGCTTCGTTGACTTCTCTCTCTCTGTAACTTTTTATCTCACTCTCTCCCTATTCTGTCGATTTTTCTTTTTGTTCTCTTTCTCTATTCTTCTCACTCATTTCACTCTTTCTACTCTTTCTACTCTTTCTACCCTTTCTACCCTTTCTACCCTTTCTACCCTTTCTACCCTTTCTACCCTTTCTACTCTTTCTACCCTTTCTACTCTTTCTACTCTTTCTCCCCTTTAATTATTTTACTCATTCTATTTTTTCTATTCATTCTACTTATTCTGCTCATTCTGCTTATTCTACTCTTTCTATTCTTTCTATTCTTTTCCCCCTTTAATTATTCATTCTATTCGTTCTATTCACTCCACTTATGCTATTCTTTCTATTCATTCTACTCATTCTGCTCATTCTGCTTATTCTACTCTTTTTATCCTTTCCTACTCTATTACTCATTCGATTTTTCCTATTCATTCTACTCATTCTGAACATTCTGCTAATTCTACTCATTCTATTCACTCTACTCACCCTATTAATTCTATTCATTCAAGTTATTATATTAATTCTATTCATGCAACTTTTTCTACACTTGGTACTCTGTCTGTCTCTCTCTCTCTCTCTCTCTCTTTCTCTTTTCCCCCCTCCCCTTGTTTTCTACTCTTTTGAATCTTTTTACTTCGTCTACTCTTTCTAATTTTCCTACTCTTTATACACCTCCTTCATCATTCTACAATGGACTGGTCCAGAAACGTTCCATAGTCAAAATATAATTTCTTAAATTTTAACCTTTTGCACTCGAATGGCGACTCTGCGGCGTCATTAAAATGTTATTGTAACACGTTCCAAAATTATTTTTATAGTTATAGCCCGAAGCTTAGATTTAAAACATTGTTGAAAGTGCAACTGTTGTATGAAGCACGAGACTATTTCATATGCATAGAATGAATTTTGTTATACAAAAGAAAAATGCTAGAAGCCAGAAAGATTGTTTCAGATTAACGGTTTAAATGGCTTCGTGTGCAAAAGGTTAAGCAAGGTGTTCAGACAAAACTCAACTATCAATAATTTTGAAGATCTTTTGTGCTGACAAATTTTGATGACAAAAGAATTTCTTTAGGTTAAAGAAAACTTTATAAGAGATTGGAATATTGAAAAACTAACTAATGTCATTAGCATTAGAATTATCATTTAATTTAATAAAATACTCTTTCTGTTTCTCTCTCTCTCTCTCTCTCTCTCTCTCTCTCTCTCTCTCTCTCTCTCCGTCTCATTTTCTCCTGCCGTGCATCCACTACAACGTATTACTTAGTAGGCGAACACGTGGCCGTCCCGTAATGGATGCGAGCTGTACCGCAGATTAGACAGATTAGCCATTATACTGCTTAGTTCGCTATGCTGCCCCCGAGATTACATTCTAATCAACGGGATAAAACGTCTCGACTGCTGTAGTTTACGGATGATGCACATAATGGCACAACGGAGGAACTTGCGGGATTTCAATGTGATGCGACGATAACGATTGTTCGTGAAAATTCGCTGGCTGCTTCATTAACGTTAACTTTCCGGAGTTATAAAACAGAAGAAGACTGTGATGTTTTATAAGAAGAACAGATTGAATTTATTTAGCTCCTTGCAATGCAACAACCAGTCACACACGTGAAGATGATTCCAAATGTTATCTACTATATGTATGCAAATATCACTTGCTTCTTAACCTTTTGCAGTCGGCGCCATCATGGCTGTTGCCTACCAGCGCTTATAAACATTTATATTATTATATAGTATACGATATATGTATATGTATATATAATATTGTTATAATAATATTCGATTTATATAAATTTATAGACATCGAAAAATAGTTGCAAATCGCTAATAAACTTTAATGTTCAGTCATATACTAGAATTAAGATGTACCCTGAATGGGGACAACCGAGTGCAAAGGGTTAATTGAAACGATTCTCCTGTTTTCTCATTTGTACATATCTATATTAGAAACAATAGAAAATGGAAATATTTGTAAAAAATAACTGAAACTGAAAAATTATCGTGATCACTTCTTTCGTTCATGTTGTAATATAATATAACACTTTTAATAAATCATTATTTTTATTTGTATATTATATTTTTTGTTTATTTATACATTATTTTATTTGTATATTTGTATATCAGAAATAATAGACCACAGAAATATTTCCTTAATTTTACGTAACAAAAGGTAGATATATTTTTATGTTTTTATATCAGAAATAATAGAATATAGACATATTTATATATTTCCATATTAGAAATAATAGAAAATGGAAATATTTCCTTCTTTCCTTTTTTGCATATTGTAAAGATCAGTAAATATATAAAAATTACTTGTTATTACTAATTATTCACATTTTTAGTATATAATTGAAAATAGATTTTCTATATATATATCTAATATATTTATATATATGGTATTAACAAATATATTTTGTTATGTTTTCGTTTAGACATCAGTCACAATGAAAAAGTTGCTTTGAATCTATAATCACGAACACCAATCAATGTTAACTTGCAGGATCGCCAACAAAGTTATTGTTTATAAAGCATTCCAACAGCTTTTTATTATTTATTAAAACTAAATTTTCATCAAACGACGACGTATATTTTGGTGACATCCACGTATAAACCGCGAGTTATGGTAGTTCCCAACATATGTAGATCCTTGTCCTGGATCATTCCGGATCATCGGCGAGGATCACGGGCATGCCGATCGTGAGACGATCGTGGGGGCCGATGAATTAAAGATCATCGATCGGCCGCCCTCGGTGGAAGCCAATGAATTTGTCCCAAGACTGCCGAAGACATTGAGAACATAATCGGTACTCTACTCTTCCGATCGTCGTGCATGAAAATCTGCTTGACGAATTGCATACGGACACAATCTACTGTGCTAATCACTTTCGTTTAGCGAAGTCTATATTTTTAGATATAACGTGACATTGAAAATGTAAATCATCTACTATTCCTAGTTTTTCCGCACTTTGCTTCAAATTATCCTTTAATATCTGCATATAATTATGTTTATCTAATATTCCAACAATAACGACGAGGTTTCCAACACCACTGGCCGCCATACACCCCCACACCATTATCGATTCACCTCAATGCTTTACGGTTGGACGTAGATTTTTAAAGTCCATCTCTCTATTTGGTTTTCTCCAAATTCTAT
The DNA here is from genome assembly GCF_028453695.1 of Augochlora pura. NCBI lineage: Eukaryota > Metazoa > Arthropoda > Insecta > Hymenoptera > Halictidae > Augochlora > Augochlora pura. The sequence continues at coordinate 25,900,890 of NC_135778.1, read as the reverse complement.
AACATTCGTCGGAGCCAAATATGTTGAATTTTCTTTCGTCCGGGAAAATAATGCGTTTCCAAAAGTCCTTCTCATTGCTTACACATCTTTTAGCGGAATTTAGTCTCTTCTGCTTGTTAACTTTGCTAACAAATGGTTTCATTCGAGGAATATGACCATGCAAATTATTTTCACGGAGGAACTTGATTCCTAAAGCTATCAACAGCTGGTGTCGCAAGTTTTGGAGTCGACATAGTTGAATCCTTTTTTATTTCACGCACAATTACATTCTCTTCCCTTTTCGTTAATTTTTTTAACCGGCCAGATCGGACTTCATTCTGAAGAACTACAGTGGTTTTTACATTTTTTACTATGCAGTGAATAGTAGATTCACTTTTCCTTAATAACTGTGCTATTTCGGCATAGTTCTTGCCTTCATTGGGCCACATAATTATCAATTTTCTATCAGTGATGCTAGTTTCGGACTTTTTTGAACACATTATTAATACAAATTGTACAATCTTCTTAACACTTGCAGTACTGAACAGGGGAAGCGTGTAACATTAACTGAAGGAATCAATGTTTACAATTTGTCGAATTCAAGGATTATTTCGTGTACAAGTTACGAACGCTCGAATACTTTTGTGGCGTCCGTTTAGCTGGTGTTGGCAACGAATCTTTCATAAGTATTGTTCACGTTATTGTAGACGCTTGAAATTTAACATGCATAACCGTGATACTTGTATGTTACTACGGGAATAAAAATATTTTGTAATTCGTAATGGGTCTCACATTTATTTCGCGACAAATTTTTAATTTTAGAGCGTTCGAATACTTTCGTGACTCACTGTATACATATGTATACACCGAAACCGTCCTTACCCTTATCCCTGTCTAAAGCAGTGCTCGCTAGAACGCCTTACTGACGAGTCTCCTAGCGGGCCCGGGACGAAACAGTCTTCCCTCTCTTTTTCCTGCCATCGCTCCTCCAAAATTACAATTTTCATACCGCGCCACATGCATAATAAACAAGATTACAACGTACATATAAAAATATAAACAACGCGTGAAAAACATATATTATATCTTCGCATATGTATACATATATCAAATACTCATGCAAAACGATCGTAGCACGCGAAATATGTAAGAATAAAATGATTGCGCTCGGAATCGCAGGAACAACAAAAACGATTTCAATTCATGTCCCATTTCGTTCATCCTCGTTCGACAAAAATCCGCATTTATTCACAGATACGCAGTCCAATAATACACGTATTACGCGATATGGATAATAATAATAATAAAATTAAAATAGAGACTGGAGGAAATTTAAATAAATTCAATCTCGCGATTCTTGCAAACCACTTTTAGCGCACGGCAGGCGTACAGCGTTGAAGGGCATTATAGGCGCTTACAAAGCGCCCGATTTGCATGCGATCCGCTATGCAAAGCGCGCGTCTGGTTTTTCGTGTCCGATTTTAGAACGTGTTAATTGGCCAATAGTGTGTGCTCGAGCACTCAACGGCAACGATCATAACGATCCGGAGAAGGAACTGCGGTTCGGATATTGTAATTTCAAATGGAAGCTGCGCCGCGGCGTTCCTCGTGTGGGTGCGCGCAACGGTATATCGACGTGACTCACTCTGCCGCCTAAATTAGCTTGTACACAGTTTACGGTATTCTAAATACATTCCGATAAAGGAATGTCAGGGTGTCCCATTTAACACATATTTATCCGGCAAATTGTTGCGCCGCCATTCACAAAATGCCGGCATTATTTAACACCATCCGCAGAAATGTCTATATAAAAACAACGTAACTTATTAAAAATTATTTTAATTATTCTTCAGTAAAATTTTGGAAAATTATATAAAACAAATTTGTCATCATCAGAATCACTATCATTTTCAGAGTCACTATATTGTCAAGGATATAAACGTGGGCGTCTTTTTACATCAATATCACTATTGTTAATAGCGGTTCGAAACTAGCTGATCTCGCTTCTCATTGGTCACTGTGTTTGGTTAATAAGTCGTAAAAGAAAACACGGATTGCTTTTGCGTTAAGGACAAAGTCACCTTTGCTCACCTAATGTATAATCTTGTCAACTCACTGTATAATATATTTAAGATACTCATCTGCGTATATCCAAAAATTTATCTTTTAACTATTCGAATCACAGGATTTCATAAAATAAATGAACGACCCGAATGAGACTTAAATAATCCCACCGTGCCATGTAGGATTATTCAAAATTAAAAATATGACTCATGCTATTAGGGGCAGCGGAAGGTGTAAAAATGGAATTTAATGATGAATGAACATAATAATGATTAATACAAAAGCCACTTGACGTGCTCGAAGATTCGGCTAGGACTGCCTTTTGTCCGTTCCGTTCGCTTAGGCCTCGCCCTTTCGATCTTCATCTTTTCCATTCCGTAGATACATTCAATAAACATACGCACATCCGCATATCCGAATCACTCCCCGCATACGTTTCTGTCGCGCTTAGTCGTTTGCTACCGTTCTCATTTCCACATTCATTGAAAGCATATAAGAGCATAAACATGTAATAATTCAATGTTGTTATAGAATGAGACTTAAGTTGTCCCACCACGTTGATTTACGAATGAACAGAGCAAAAATGCAGTTATTCCAATATTGCAAGGTCTAAAAATGTCGCGCCATTGCATTACCGTACATCGAAAAAGGTGAAACATTTATAATCCCACCGTGGCCCGAAAGAGTTGTCGATTAACTATCGGCCTGAACATAGGCACTAAACGCGATGTCGAATGGAATTTGACGCAGAACACAATTGGTAACCGATTATTCCCGGCCACCGTAATGGAACTCCTCGCGGAAACCACTTGCCGGCATGCTGAGCGATCGTTTTTTCGTCGGCAGGAGGAAGTAGCGGATGACAGCGTCATTAGACGGCCGTAAAGAAGTTTAGGGGCCTGTGCGTGCATGAGCTTCTGAAATTCCATTGGACGTTCGCGAGACAGGACGATTCGATACGTGCGTTTAACGCTAATTTATGTTCGCGCGTGACCGTGTGCAACCACGCGGAATCCGAGGCGGTTGCAGCGGAGCTGTCAGTCACCTATCACTATAGACGTGGCTAAGTACCTCCCGGATAAGATAGCTGGCTGACGACCGGCTTCCGGAATAGTTCAGCCGATTTTTTTTATTCCTTTTAGACGCCGCCGCTGGATTCGCGTGTTATTGCGGGCAGCGGCAATTAACACTCGATCGAACATCTGATAGGGGAAGTTTGTGAATCCGTGGAACAAAACATTTTGAAACATTACACGTGTCGAATATATATCCGCGTCTTAACTGTCTGGAGCACGGTGGGATTAAAAATGTCCCACCTTTTTACTGTACGGTAATGGGACATGATGTAGCTGCACTAGTTTATACATATTTAGTGTCTCAGCGTTTTTGCCAGTTTCATGTAAACATTCGTAGAATATCCATATAACTTGTGGAATAATACAACAAAATATTTTTATTTATTGTTCATATTTTACTATTTAATCAATTCAATTGAATTATTATTTTTTTATGCTTTTATATTACGCGCTTCATCTATGTTAATTAAAATATGTTTGGTTCTATTTATTCTCTGAAATGCTGTGCCTCAAAGAAGTTTATAGAAGCTTGGATAAATATTAAAATACGATATGAAGTTGTTAAAATTTTTTTATATTTATTTCATAGGTAATTATAGTAAACTGTAACAAGTATATACAAATATTTGACGTTGTAATAAAAATAATGTTGATTTTGTTGAAGAAAGTAGATGTACTTTCCGTCGATATATCCATCGAGCTTTTCGATTACTTCTTGAATTAATTTCGGCATCCTTTTTATTAGTTTTTCTATGACTTCACCTTCCTTAATAATTAAGAAGATTATATTAGAAATTGTAAATGTAATAAATAAATAAACTAATTGTATAAGTGACAAACACTTATAACTTAATATGTACCAACGAGAATATGATGCTACATTGCAAACTCGCTGACATAACCTAAAATGTATGAAATATTGTACAATATTAAAATAATTTATTTATATTAAAATCATTGAAAATAATTATTTTAGTATAAGTAAGCAGGTGTCCAAATACATTTGGAGGGGAGTGTATGTACGAATGAATATAGCGGAATGTGAAGTTTGTTGAAGTTTGATCGAGTTACGTTTGTCTTTTATAGTTTATCTGTTATAGTTTATCTAGCGTTCATTCCGAAATATACAATAATATTTTACGGTAATTTATCATTAAATATTCTGTTCTTATATCTCAATATTAGTTTACAATTAAGCCCAACAAAACTCTATAGTCCTTATTGTACGCAACAGAGCAGGTTCCAAGCTAAATGAAGGATCATTTTAAGCTTTTTCAATAACAAAAGTAAATAACTTACATAGTTATACTTGCAGCGTTTTTTTGCAAAAGCAACGCCGAATGTACAGATATTGTTATATATTGGAATTGTTTGAAACTATTTATTAAAATATATTGTACTTAAGTGGTATACTGCCGTATTTCCACCGACACATTTAATTCTTCAAAAAGAAAAAACAATCATTTGATATCGGCACTTGCAATGTTTTCTGCAAAACACCTCCTCAAATGTCGAGTCGAGTAAGAGTTAATCTAGAAAAAAATTTATTCGAATTAAGAACTGCCGGGAATTATACGGATAGTTTATTGAAATGATGAATTATGCGAATAATTTGTGCGAATCGTTTCTTCGGATGAAGAATTATGCAAACAGCATATTTAAATAGTTTATTTGAATGAAAAATTATGCGAACAGTATATTTGAATGGATAATTATGTGAACAGTTTATTCGAACGAAGAATTATGCGAATAGTATATTCGAATAGTTTACTCGGATGAAAGAATTATGAGAATAGTTTATTCGAACAAAGAATTACACGAACAATTCATTCGAATGTCAGACGGAATAATTTGCGACGAACAGCGAATTATCGTTATCGGCGACCTTAACAAAGGAAATGAGAAACGATACGTCATCGTAAGAAATCGCGACGGCAGTTTTTCATTTTCGAGGGTACGCGCGGCTCCTTGCCAGGAAGAGCCACTCCCACGCGGGAGTTTCACCGGCAGATAAGAAGCTCTCGGGCGCAGCTTTATGCGTCGGTGCAGTGCGTAATTTCCTCTGATACCATTCCGAGTTCTTCTTGTCCCCGATCTGGGACACCGTGCAAACGGGCACGGAACACCGCGGAAGGGAAACACGGCATGGGACACGAATGGATAAGACCATGGACCATTGTGTCTCTGCCCACGTGGACGCTAATATTGAATACAAATACACGCAATAAACCAACCCGTTCTAGCTTGCCCCCTCCCCCTCCTCCTATCTCCCGGTCGCATTGTTTTCGCCCCACCATCGCGCAGCATCTTCTCGCTAACGCTTTTCCTTTCTTTTTTTCCCCGTTCTCGAAACACATGTTCTTGCAACATCTGCAACTTATTCCGTTTCGATTCGTTTCACTGGGTCAGCCTGTCGGCGCGCCGTCTAAATGAATTTATATGTATACATTATATGCGTGTATAGATTATGCCACGGAAAATCATGTTTGTTTAACGATACCATTGGTTAGTCTTAGCGATCTCTGCTGCATACGCGCGTTAATTGCACCGTTATGATTCCAGTTCTTCTCTTTTTATGAACACTGTTCTATTAGCCTTTTTGATAATTATAACGATCAATTATTAATAGTAATTTTAATCTTCGTACAGATTAATATTTCGTTTGTCTTGTTAACTGGTATGGTAATTTATGTTTTAATAGTCCTTTTAATCTTTGTGAAGATTAATCTTTTGTTTGTCGTGTTAACCGTGTACGCACGTTAATTGCATTATTATGAATACAGTTTTTCCCTTCTTGCAAACACCGTTTTATTAGCCTTTTTGATCGTTATAACGATCAATATTTTAATAGTGTTTTTAATCTTTGTTTAAGTTAACCTTTTGTTAGTCTTGTTAACTGTTGTGAACGTCTATAACATTCTCATAGCCTTTCTAATCTTTATAACATTTAACAATTTAATAGTCCTTTTAATCTTTACTTTAACCTATATAAAAATTGTCTTTTAACAGTCTCTTCAATCTTTTTAACTGTTCTTGTAACGCTCGAAATTCTATTAGTTATTTCAATCTTTACAATGATTAACATTAACATAACATACCGGCTTTTTAACCTTTACATTGAATAACACATTCCATTAGTCTTTTTAGCGTTTATATGAAATAATATTTTGGTCATTCTTTGTACCTTTATATTGAATAATATTTTCATAGCTTTTGTATTTATGGAATGATTAACATTTCATTAGACTTCTTGATTTTTGAATTGATTTACATGTAACAGTTCTTTCAAATATTTATAACAATTAAGATTTTTATTGATTTATAAATCTGTACAAGAATTGTCATATTAATAGTCTTCTTTCATCTGTCTTTATATCAATTAATACTTAGTCTTTTTAATTTGTATAATGGTTAAAATTATTTTCATGCTCTATTAATTTGTTGTCAAATATAAACCATCAACGTTCCAAAAATATATAGTTATTACAATAAAAATTTTTAAACGATCAAGTTATTAGTACAATTAAATAACTAAACAATATAAATTGGAAGTAGAAGTGAATTTTTACAGCTGTAAATATATAAATGAACAAGACACCATTCTGCCTTCAAAGTCTGTCATATCAGTAACGATAACGTCAACCATAAGTTCGCTTATTTTCGAAGATCGCATGCAAGGTTCCGCAGAGGTATCTTCGAAACACTATCCTCCAAGAATATGCAGAAAAAATTGATTCTTTCAGAACTACACACTAGAATACACCCTTAAACATACAGGGGGGGAAAGAGTTGTTCGGAATAATGACCTTAACAGCATACAGCGAGGTCATTAAAATCGGCGGCGCATATTTTTCTAAGAACTTGTTCCAAAAGAGGGGCCTTAAGAGTACTTGCTCTCATGCTGGTTCGACGCGAGCAAAGGAGCAAAACCAGCCCGTGTGAGAACCGATCCGACGGGCGGACGAAAAATCGTAGATCGCCGGGGAAAGAGAAGTCACGTGGATTTTCGTAGATGCCGATAAGATTGCGACATCGATCTCGGCGCGGCTCGAATTTTCAGATCGTTGCGAAATCTTCGGCCCGGAGCACGGTCCCCGCAATAAATTAAGCCGTAGAGGCCCGGCTTTCTTCTATCTTCGCGGCATTGTTTTCATCGGGGAATACGTTTCCTCCGCGTTTCAGTTGAGACCTTCCGATATCGGGGCCCCGCCGTCGTTTCCAGCGGTACCAGAACGCGAGATGTTATCGGCGCATTGTCCGCGGCATCGCTTCGTTTGAGCGCGGTTATCGCGCGTCTCTTTAATAGGCTATGCAGCCGAAATTTCGTCCCGACAACGATTTCTCGAAACTTATCCGGAACCAGATCAACTTTACAATCCATTGATGCTATTAGGTTCTTTAACCCTTCACGGTCGAAGCCGATGCAACTTGAAACACAGAACAGTTTTTCTAACTGATAATATTTCCGTGGTATACACGTAATGGTCCGCGTAACTCGTACACCTCGTGCAACTGCTAAAATATGTATGTAAACGACAAATTTTTTAATGTAAAACTTGGGCGGTTGTTAATGTATATGTATACTACACGTTTAATATACAAGTATGGAAGAATATAAAATTATTGTGGGGGTAGGAGGTTGGAAAAATAGTGAACACACTTTATATTAACTCAACAATACTAAAAAAGTGTTTATTCTAAATTTTGAATGCACGTAGCAACCGTTACAAAGTTCTGGGGACGACTCCGATTCTTCTTCTTTTCCATCCCTTCCTTGACTCCCACATCGTCCTACTGTGCTACCATCTAGCGGTCTCAAAAATAAGAAAACACAATAATAAAATACATTAAACAAAAATGATAAAAACAATCTCCCACAATTATAAGTAAAAATTTATTGATTTTCGTTAGCCATAAAGCTCGTGAAATTATGTTTCACGTCATCGAAATATTTGTTTATTATTGTGTCATTTATTTTATATTCCAAAGTATGTTTTGCATTATTTTTGCATATATTAGATTGGATAATGAATCGTAGCAACATGGGAGTTGGTTAAATCATAACCAATTATAATCATAGTATTTATTATAGTTATATCTATAATACTAATTGTAATTAAAATAATATAAAATTATAAAACTACTTATAATTACAACGATATATACTTACAATTATTCTCAACAATAGTAATGATACTAATTATAATTATAATAATATATAACTATAGAGCTGCTGATAATTACAATAATATATAATGACAATCATTATTAATACACACTGATTAAGTGAAGTGAGCTCGTGGAACAAGGCTATTCTTAAGACGAGAAGCTATGACGCGAAATACGCAAGAAATTAATATCGAGAACATGTAAATAAACTAAAAAGACGAAATAAATTTATAAAATTATTAACATCAATGAAGATACGACAGTCCATGGGATACCATTTCATCGCCGATACGCATCATGAAGGAAGTTTCCTAAAAATAAGCAACTGGTACAGTCTAATAAAACCGACAGTAAATAATAGTAATTTAGAAAAATACTCACTGACAAATGCTAAGAAATAATAAGAGAAAGTCGAACGACTGTCTTTGAACAATTCTGGTCGAGAGAATCGGTGGGAGCAGGCTCGATACACACGCAGTGGTCAATTATAATAATGATAACGACGATAGTAGTTATAATTCTAATATTGTATAATTATAGTACCAATTATAGTCATAATATTAGTTATAGTTAAAATACTAGTTATAATTATAGTAACACATAATTGTGATAACAATTGTGATTGTAATATTAATTATAGTTATAATAATAATTATAATTACAATAATATATAATTATAAAATTACTGATAACTACAATAATATATAATGAAAATTATTATTACTATACATTGATTAACGGAGGTGAGTCCGTAGTACAAGAATAGTCTCAGAACGCAATGCTATGACGCGAAATATACAATAAATTTGTGACAAAATCATGTAGATGTAGATGTAAATTTATAAGATACGACAGTCCATGGGATAGCATTTCATTGCTTATCCGCATCATAGAGGAAGTTTCCTAAAAATAAGCAACTGGAACAGTTTAATAAAATCGGCAGTAAATAACAGTAATCTTGAAAAACTGCTCACTGACAAATGTTGAAAAATAAAAATATAACCTTGACGAACGCTGAAAAGTAAGAAGAAGCCGTCGAACGACTGCCTATGAACAATCCTGGTCGAGAGAATCGGCGGGAACAGGCTCGATGCACGCGCATCGGTCGATTAGCAATCGGCCTCGAGATGTGAAACCGGTGATTTCTCTCACTCGGTGCAAGTGACAAGTACGATTTCCGACGAAATAACATCATCTGGCGCGATAATCACCGGCTGGACACGATCATCAAGTGTCATTCGTCGGGATTGCTCTCATCCTGCGTCGATCTCTCGTCGCCGACGCGCGGACGATCGCCGTGAAAAACGAAGGAAACTCGTCGAAATAAAATAAAAAAAAAAAAGAAAACAAAACAACACTGTCCTGCCGGTGGAATCGCCTGGCGTCGACTAAAAGGGCATCGAGTGCTTTGATCCCTTGTAAGGGACAGGGGAGCGGTACGTCACGGCGGAAGGGACCCAGCTTATGACCAAATTTAGGCGTCCCGGGTTTCTTTCGTCCGCGGAATTTCTTGCGGAACACGGGTAATACCGGCGACGCTCGTTAACGAACCTCTAACGAACGTCCCTCCGGAAATTAGCGAACGCTAATTGGGGGATAACGAGCTGCGGCACGGCTTGAAAAAACGTCCCGACATGGCCAAATATAACGCCGGCACAATAATCTTTTTGTTTATTTATTAATTATTCATACGCGGTATCATCCATTCTACTGGGTGTCTCGGGTAAAGAAGACCACATATATATATTATTACTTTGCAAACTATTGAAAATGTTTGTTCGCAAAGGTTGATCGATTTAGGAAGATTTATATTATTGGGATAATAATTTTTGACAGCATTTTCGGAGATTTCAGGGATCACTTTTTTTAAAATCATAATCCTAGATTTCTCGTATATCAGTTGATGCAGCTCGACATTTGCAATGAAAAAGTATTGACTTAGGTGTGTTGAAAAAATATTAGATTTATGGTTATTGATGTTTTATTGAATTGTCTATTGTGATTAATACTTTATATAATTATTTATTACTGTTAATATCTATTGTAATGTGTATTTTATAATAATAAATTAAATATTGTCATATTTAATTAAATTATACATATATTATTAATCATAATGATCTGTTATGTGATTAAGAGTTGCGTGATTATTACTCGTAATTAATATTGCTGCCATGATTTGTTTAAGTTAAGATTTCACTGTTTATTAGTTCTTGAACGCGAATTGGAGAAAATGCGTTTACAATGCTATTTCACAGGTATTATTCTGTATAGATAATATCATGTTAGACATATAAAATTATTATCAATCATGATATTTACTATATTCGAATTTACTATATTTCATGCATTTATGATAAAAATTAGTAGCTTTAAATTAAAATAGTTTATTTATGATCTACTGAAGTCATTGAAAAGAAAAAAACTTCCTGCTTAGTTTCTATGTCGGGCAAATGATATAGACAATTTTCATCTTATTTGTCATTAGTTGCTGTTATTAAAGAAAAGTAATCATAGATAAGATTTTCAAGAAATAAAAGTTTTTAATACATGTATTATATTTACTTATTGTGTGTTCACGTTTGCACTTATATCTGTTAAGAAATATACATTCTTATAAACAAATTTCTGAAGAAAAGTATTAAGAAAAATGTTTTTTGCTCTAGCAGTTAAGTTATGAATTTTGTTATATACTAAAACGAAGTAATTTAGTGACAGTTGTTGAAATATTTTTCGTTATCGAATTCGAAAGCATCAATAATGTTATAAATGTGTAAGTTTCTTGAAAATGTAATATTCACTTATTAGTATTAAAAAATAGTATATAGAAAATAGTTTAACAATATAACAATATAACAATAGTATAATAATAAATAGAATAATAACAATGAATGGTATAATAATAAATAGCATAAAAATATTATAATACTAAACAACGCTGTATAATAGGTGATTGTAATAATTAGTCTTCCTTTGAACTTCTGAATTTTTCTTCACAATGATGTCATCGGGCACATAATTATCGAACATGGCTAATATTCTAGACTTTAAAGCCTGGAATTATCAATTTACATAGACAACAATTTGATTGAAATCATGGAACTCTTCGTAAATTCAATATTGACCGTGAGAAGCAGGCTTCCAGATCACTACATACATACGTCACAGCTTCGCCCGAAAATATTATTCACCGTTTTTCCTCGTTCGCGAAAGGTCGTTATCGTAAGTGAACGTTCAATGAATTCGTCACACCTGCCATTTCACGCTAGTCGGTAGGCTCTCTGTGAGGACTCTGTTCTAAGTAAGGGGCTGTTTCGCAGCAAAAAGTAGTATCATCCGAGGTGAGGCCAGTGGTAATAAACGAGTTGCCCTTATAAAAGCGAAGTGTAATCGCGTTTCGCGTCGCTGTTGTCCCAGTGGAGCATCATGCTAGCCGAACGGAGGAAGAACTTGTGCGAATGACAGAATGATCGCATGCCTCTTTCAGCACGTCTTCATTAGCGAGCCTAAGAATCGATGAAAAATGAAGATTCGGATAACAACGAATTAATCTTTGTTGCTGCATTGCCGAATATTTTCGAATTAATATTATAAAGAGCTCTTCTTTCTATAATAATTATGTATAGTATATTATATAGTCATCGCTCATTTAAGTTAATACCACTATGAAATACTGTATTTATTATAACATTATCTATAGCAAGATTTCTCTATTAATAATGCAACTACATATAAATCATCATTGTACCTTTATTTGTCCATTTATTATTTTATTAACAGTAATTATGCTTCAATATATATTTTTACATTCATCAGGTTCGAATAATCTATTAGGAACGAGAAATAAGTACTGTTTAATAATATTTGACATTTATTTTATTATTAAGAACATTTTTGAGCATTATTTAACTTAATTAATGTTTATTATTGCTTACAGAATTTTAAGAGTCGTCCCAGATAAATTTGAGGAATCATTGATTTATTAACATCGTTTTCAACTCTGATATTTATATTTCAATTAAATTTCAATAAATTTTATCGATTGAATTAAAATACTTATCGAATATTAATTGTATCGTTTATCACATTAAATCGACATTTAGTAATCTAATTAAGTTGATATTCTTATTATTCCAATGTAGAAAATTTGACCTACTGTAAGATATTTTATCAAGACAAAATATTCGGATGATAAATTTCTAGATATTATTTTGTCGATTCTACATTAATTTCGTTGTCGAATTGCTTGAATCCGTTATTCTATATTACTATAAAAGTAACAATATATCGTAATGGAAATGAAAGATTGAATCTAATCGCACAAAAGGGGAATTAAAAAGAGCATTCGATTTACAGAAGTCGGAACAAATGATCAGCATAGTAAACGGTTCGCTGTAATTTTGAAACATCCGTTTAGCTAACTACTGAATCTCATTTAACAAAGAGCCACTTAGGCTCGCGGGCGAGTAACGCGAGTTGAACACACTTAGCGAGTAATGAACGAGGATACGTTAAATTAGAAGTTACTGCAGCATTGTTTCCAACATGAAAGTATGCGACGCACGCGACACTGTTGTTTGTGTAGCGTTAAATTACCTGATGGAAGCAGGCTTATGCAAAAGACAACCAACCGTTGCCATTTATTTTACCGGACACGGAACATGTTAATCTCTGTTTTAAATGTTAAACTGTTTAATTTTGTTGATTTTTGTTAATATACAGACACTTGTTACACGTGAGTTTGTAGGTAAGTTTATAAATAAATTAACAGTTTTATTTTTGTAAATTCTTTTAATCTATATGAGGGGGTATTTCTTTTAACAAAGAAACATTGCTCGCAGAAAGATAATATGATCATCATCTCCTTCTAATACCTTAGTTTATTGGTGACTAATATTGGTAAATTAGTGAAATCTCTTTCTGATATCAGAAAATTCTAAATTTAATTTTTCACGTAGCAGAAAATTCAAATTTCACATTTTTACGATGTAGAAAATTACAATTTCAGATTTTCATAATTTGGAATACTCTATTTTTAAATTTGCATAACGCAGAACACTTCAATTTTAGATATTTATAACGTAGAAATATTCTATTTTTAAATTTGCAGAATGCAGGATATTTGACGATCAAATTTTCACAACGTACCATAGAATATTCTAACATTTCGCGACGTAGAAAGTTCCGTTTGCAATTTTTTGAAAAAAAAACCTTCAAGTTTCTCATTACGTGGAAACGTTTGACTTATGAACCAAAATTTCAAATTACTCACAATGTGAAATACTTTAAATTCAATAACTTCGTCTCGTGGATTAAAATGTTTACAACAACAAAATTCTATTTTCAATTTCCTTGCCACGTTGATGAAAATCTTCAGCTTTTTACAAAGTAGATAATTTTAATTTCAAATTACTCGACTAGTGAACGAAAATTTTACATTTTTCACAACACAGAAAATTCGAATTTCAAATTCTATGATTCGTAAAGAAAAATGAAAAATTTCTCACTATGTAGAATATCCTAATTTCAAATTTGTTGTCTCGCGTACCAAAAATTCCAGTTTATCGCAGAGTAGAGCAATCGAATTCTAAATTCTTCGACCCGTGGACTATAATTTTGAGATTTCCATGAAGCAGTACATTTTTATTTCACATTCAAGATTCTCGGTCCCGTGGACTGAAATTTCAAGTGGCTGGCAATAAAAGATATTGGAACTTGAAATTCCTTGGCTCGGGGGCCCGAGAAACCCCGTCCCCTCGGGGTGCCAGAGCTGTATATCATCTTCTGTGGTCGTTATTATACTAAGGGTGACATCTAGGGCGGAGTTTTCGTTTTCAAATTGAATTCTATTGGCTACGATACCATCCCTGCCTGTTTCCCTGCACGAAATGGAGGTTCCATTTAGGTAGGGGAGGGATTGCTAGGGTACGCCACCCTATCCAGGGTTCTCTCGAAGGGAAATAGGGCCGGTTTTATGACACACGTGCTCTGTTCGCGATACCCTCCCCGTCTCTTTCCCTCACGAAATGGAGGTTCTATTTAGGTAGGGGAGGGGTTGCTAGGGTGCGGCACCCTATCCAGGGTTCTCTCGAAGGGAAATAGGGCCGGTTTTATGACTCACGTGCTCTGTTCGTGACATAGATCAAATTAATCAATTATTATTGCGTCGCTAGCAGAAAATGAATACAATCGCGCCCGTCTTCCGACGTCCCTGATTAATTTTCGTTAAACTTTGTACAAACACGCCGACCTTAATAAAAAAAATCCAATCTTATGAAATAAACTGTCGAATAAAAAGAAAATAGTAAAGTCAAAACATTAAAATTCGATCGCTTCGAAGTATATGAGAATACATATTATGCAGGAAAAGATTTGCAAATTGTAAATTACAAATATCTTTGTAATATATGTATATAGTTTATATTAAATATTCAATCGTGTCCACAGATCCAATTTTGAAAATGAAGACGCGTCTATAATAAATGATAAACATCAAGGGAGTCGAAAAAATAATTCACTAGTTTTCGTAATTTCGTAGCAAAAACTCCGAATGTAAACTAACACATAGGGAATACATTGGTGTACATGTTACAATAAGATTTCGATTTTGAAACGTAAGATAAATTTGATGATATTGTTACACGATTTCCAACTTATTTAAAGTTATTATAGCAAAAAATTTATTTTTATTTTATTTCACTTTTGCATAGTATTCGAATGTTATATTATATTAGATGTATTTGGCATAAAGATCCCAAGTCTAACGATAACAAATCGACTGCGCTATTATCAACTTATTACAATTAATATACCAAGCAATTTATTTATATTCTATTCCTCCCTGGCACAACATTCGACTATTATATGACATTAAATACACCTCGCACAAGGATTCGCGGTCTAATGACAACCAATTTAATTTCGACAGCGTCGAAACCGAGAAATTCGAGTGTCGCCCTCGCGCGATCACCGACACGGCACACTGCCGCAAAACTGACAGTGACCGCCCGGTATTCCAGGTATTCGCTGGCTATGTTCCTAGCCTATCACGTAACAGGGTGAACGATATCCGCAACCTGTAATCAAACTCTGTGCGAGCTCTTAAGAAAGGGTGACCGCACGTCGCGCCGTTGAAATGTCGTGCTGCACATCGATCGACCGCAGAAGGCCAACGAAACCGGTGAATCTGCGCGCACACGGCGAACGGTTTCTTCTCTCCGGCGATCTTCCCTTCTCCGTTTCGCCTGACGTGACCCATTTCGGGCCGCAGGTTGCGGACCCTGACAGGTGACAAGCTCCTGCGGTCGGCGTCTTCGGTTCCAAATCGATTGCACACCCTTTCACCACTGTTCTCGCGATTTCTCATATTCGCCCGCGACAATGCGTTGCGAATATGGTCGTCGGAACGCGTGGTCCTCACTGAATTCTCATTGCCTGAAGCTTCTCAGAAAATTCGTCAGCTATTTGTATTTACTTGTGGATATACTTTGAACCAGACGGCTTATTTAACAAATGCAAGATTATCGTATGTATGTATTAGCGATTAAATAGTCGCTTAGAATAAATTTGCGTTTTAAAATTAACGCGCGATCTTTATTTGTTTTCCGTTACAATGATGGTTGCTTATTTACACAAACTTGTAAAATGGCACTATGGATAAATAAATAAAGATATATTTATTTATATGTACGTATGAAATATATATTTATTAATATATATGAAATATATATTATTAATATATATTTATTACATATATGAAATAAAATGTAGTTTTGTCGGTTTAAACAATTTCATTTGAACAAGAAGAATTTTTATAGAAACACAGTACGACAAATTGAAAGCACGGTTTACTGAAAATTATATATACGAAAGAAATTAACGAGTGGAATTTAATAGAATTTAAAATAATCAAATTTAAAAGCTGTATAAATCTTCATCAAAAAGAATTACAGCTATTATCAAAAATATTAAGCGTTAACTATCATTTTTTAACTTATTGGTATACATAATTTGTTATTTAAATCTGGGATTTCAGATGTAGCATGTAAATTTAGATCTTGGTTTTGTATTCTGTGTTTCCATAAAACTGGATTATAAAGAATCAAATTTAAATGTTTCAAATTCAAAAAATGTCTTTAAATTAAATGTTTAAATTTAAACGTATTTTTTACAAGTCAAAGCTTAAATTTCATTTATAAAAATCGTGTATTGGCGAAGTTTAAATTTTATTTATAAAATTCGTATGTTGACGAAATTTAAATATCATTTATAAAAATCGTATATTGGTGAATTTTAAATTTCATTTATACAAAGCGTATATTGGCGAAGTTTAAATTTTATTTATAAAAATCGTATGCTGTTAAAGTTTAAATTTCATTTGTAAAGGTCGTATATTAGTGATAGTAATAATGATATGGCGAAATTTAAATTACGTTTAGAAAAATAGAACCTACAAATACAAATGCAAATACAAATTATTTTTACGAATACAATTACAAATACATGTAATTGTAGCTTCAATGATAAAAGCTTCTTTTCTATTCATCGCCTATCAAACTCATTCAGCTCGTACAATTGATATTCTTGTATTCTGATTTAGAAGTTCGAAATGTTAAAAAATTTGGCGCTATAGAAAACTTGCTACTATAGTTATGCTGTTCAGTGTGCAAAAACACAGTGTCTAAATAAATAGAGTCTCAGTTTCCAAACGTGTATCTGCTTTTAATGAAAGCGTTTCCAATCGAGAATTATAATTTTTAAAAAAATATAGTTAAATATCGAGTTCGAAATAGTTTAAATGTCGAGCACGTTTAATAGTTGACGTCACCCTAATAGTTATCCGCAGCTCCGAACGGTGTCGATTTTTCAGAAAAAGAACGAGTTTCTGTGTCCGGGGACGCGGTTTTCTCGGCACTTCCGCTTCGGGCTCGGCCTCCTCGCGCAGGAGACGAAATCGCAGCGAACTCCCGAGCACTACCGTGGGTCAATTAAAATACCGATGACCATCGTCCGGCAAGGATTTACGAGCGTGCCGATTCTCGGCCCTGATCGTTCATCCGGCAGTCAGCTGGTGTCGAAGCAGGGAACCTCTCCGCTGTTTATCATTTGCATTACTGCCGAGCACCCGTGCGCTGCTTCTCCTTCCTCTTCTCCTCGCCAGCGAACCCAAGGGACAAACTTTTGCACAATAGAAAGGAACAGGCAGATTTTCGTTTCTACAGCAAGCATCGACTTCGTCGCGACGAATCGCGTTAATTGCCCGCGAACGCGGAGCAATACTTTGATTTTAGCACGGAATTATACGCAAACTGTTGTATTTTCTTGAAATTATGATTATTCTAAGCGTAAAGAAAATGAGAATCAGTTGAAAGACTATTTACTACAGAATTGCCCAGCAATACTAAAAAAACCTCATTGAATGAATTGAGTTGGATGACAAATAAAAAAGAAACAATTAAATAGATTCTCCCCTGCTGTAGAAAATCATTCCTGAAAAAAATTAATGGACACCGTGTGTAATCCGGCAGAGCAAGGAACTCGCGTCTCCGGTGAGACACATTTCGCGTTTGATCGACGAAGAGGCATTTTATTGTAGAGAACGCCTCGAACGCAGGGGTTTCCCATCAAATTTTTTTTCGTGCGCGACGACCGGACGATTTCCATCGACTTCTGATATCGCGGTTGATCGGAACACGGGGCCGGCTCTCGGCATATTAATACCGAAACCGTGTAGTCCATGTCAAAATTATCGGGGCGGCGATACGCACGCGCGGCGGTGCTACCACGAGCAAAGGCACGAAAATCTTCGGGCTGAGTGGAACACGGTGTAGCAACAGCAAAAGGAGGTGGCCTCTGGTAGCTGGCAAGGTGGAAAGATAAAAGGTAATAGATGCGCGGTACCCTCGCGAACACTCCGCGCCGCGGATGGGAAGCGCGTTTTTCTTCGTCCAGCGAGAGCGATCCTTAAAACACGTTTCTTCGTGCAACCGCCGCGCGATTTGTGCGCGCGGGGAACACGATCGAAATTTGTGGCACTTGCATTTATACCTTAATCACCTCTGCGGAAACGTTATCGCGGCCTTCTTTCCTCCGAGACGAGATTTATCTGTTCTTTTTCAGGAATTGCACGTTGATATTTATTCCTGGTTTTCGTCGTTGCTTTCGCCGTGGATGCTTTTGCTTTTACGCGTCTTTTGTGTCCTGCACTTCTACTGACACTGTTTTTAGTATACCAACTGTAATGTTGTTGCATTTATTGTTATAGATGTGATGTGTTTAAATGTTGTACAATGTGTCGCGAAAAACAGCGTTTTATACACATTCTTGCCGTCCCCCGATGATGTTAACTTCGATGTTAATTGTATTAATCTGTAACAAATACATACATCTATATTTTCTCCTACATTATAATGAAAACATCTTCGAAACACATTGAAGAACTTATAACAATTTCCTATCAGTTTCTCTTTATTTAACTTTCTGTAAGCGTTCTTATACTTTTAGAAGGGAGTGTATACGAAACACTGTTGCATTATAATGTGAAAAATATAGATATATGTACCTGTTAAAGTTCAATACAATTAACGTTAATTTTATAAAAGAAAACTTCATTTTCTTCTCAGAAATATATGCACCATGTTTTTTAATTGTAAATGCAATATAAGTAAACTAATTGCATACATGACAAACGCTTAGAACACCTAATGATTTATTATAAATTGTAATTTCTCATTCAGCTTAGATAATATCTTATATTTAGTTTTAAGTTTCGTATTCATATTATAGTTTAGTATTAAAAGTATTAAAAGTATTAAATAAACTTAATACTATGAAATTTATTTATTAATAAATTATTTAGTATTAAGTTTATGTAATAGGTGTACGTAGACTTCTAATCGATATGAAAAAACGTAGGATTTAAAAAATTGTTCGATTATTGAAAAATATTGGAAAATTTATGCTAATATCAATGTTACGTGATACTAAAAATGAATGCCAACTTCAAGATTCGTTATGTTGAACAATTTTCAAATTATTAACATCTTAAAAATATCATAAAAGAGCGAACAATATATGATAGAACAGAATACAAAGAATCGTGTTACTATAGCAAATTCTATCACTCGGTAAAAGAAGCATAAAGTCAACCCGAGAGAGTCGATTGATCAATAATTAAGGAAAATTCACGCCAAATTCAATGCTATTTATCGTTGAACAATCTCTACGTTTTTAAATCAGTAAACTATTAATGCAGGAAACAAACGATACATAATATTTCAGTTACAGTATCAGTTCAGTATTTCAGTATTTCAGTATTTAGCACAATTTGCACGTCTTCTCATATTCTTCCATATGAAAAATGCAGACAAGATGTGCTATGAAATACGTCAATCGTCAATTTTAAAAACGAGAAAAATATTTCTTTTGTTCGTGATAGGGTTCAAAAAATTGTAAAAGCCTCGGTAGAAAAACGAAACAAGTAACACTAAATAGAACGAAGGAAACGACGCTTCAGCGGCGAGTTGCACTGTCCCGCAAAAAACGAAACGCGAGGTTAATTTGTAACTGGCAGGAGAGAATTATCCAATTCTTAAGTTTCGCGCGGCAAAAAGTCTCGCACAGGAAGACAAACATAATGGAACAGAACCCAAGAATCCGTACCTCGGAAGCACGGCCGATTATTCTAGAAGGAAACGCGAAGTTTCCCCTGAAGCGTCGCCGTTGGAGGGTTCCATTATAGAATCCCCATAACCGAGGGCGTAAAATTCCCATGGAATCCTACATCACACTCGCGCGACCTTTCTATGCAAGAAATGATATCTCGAGCACACGTTGGTCTCTCTCTCTCTCTCTCTCTCTCTCTCTCTCTCTCTCTCTCTCGCGGCGAGTCTCCGTAAGAATATTACCCAGAAGAACGCGATTAAGGTTGAAATAAATACGGATAGTAAATTATGGGATCTGCGCCTGGAGCATCGGTCAGGCAATGCTCGCGTCATTGAACGGGTTCTTCTCGTTGATTTCTTTCAATTATTCGCCACGGAAAGCTGCGGACGCACGGATCGTCACGGAATCACACTATACGTTACCGCCGTGGAAAGATAGGGAGAATTTAATCGGAACGATTTTGTCCGTCTTTGTAAGAAATAAAGCAGCTGGAAACGAAGTAACAGGATTTACCGCAATTTAAATCGGATATGTATAAAATAAAAAATTTACACGCGGATTTATAGACGTTGTATAAACGATGTTATTATATTTCGATGTTCTTTTGCAATTATGGACTTAAATAAACTAGTTTGCGGAATGAAGTCTTTCGAATTAGTTGGTGAGTCGAGAAAATAATTGAGTAACGCAAACGCTGGTGACTTTTATTTGTTATTTGATAGCATATTTTAACGAAGGACATAGTTATCGCGAAAAATTAAAATGCTAGTGTTTTTTTTAGTGTTGCTTAATTTTCTCGGATCTCTTAGTTCAGGATCCTGGGTACTCTTTTAGAAAATTTAGAACCACCAAAATTAGCTCAAAGGTTTGATAAAAATAAACGACTAGTAAAATTCTGCTCCAATTAAATTACTTTCACGATGCGTCATTCGATAGAGGACTCTCAAGCGACTCATTTGGATCAAGTTTCATCCCCGTATCTCGTTTAGAAATATAGCTACAACTAAAAATCGAGATATGAATAATCGAGCCTTGCTTGCTATTAAATACATGCAGAAATTCTACAAAAATCGTACACATTTTGTTAGCGCCCAGTACTAATATTCTTTATGACACTATTTTTTATTTATCTATTATTTTTATTTTATATTTTACGGCTATTTTTGAGCTTAGGACGTTTAGCTAACATCTGGCATGCAATTTAGATTTAAATTACTTGTCCTCCCGAGAGAACGCATACTTTATTGCTTAACTTTAGGATTTCGCTTCTCTCGGTCAACAACACTTTTTAGAACGTGAGAGTTGGAATAGAATTCGAGGACCTCAGACCTCCAAAGGACAGGCGTAAATAGTACGAGACAAAATATATAAGTTTCTTCGCCACTAAATTCCGGTCTTCCATTTAATACAGTCCGCACATATAACGTCACAATTCGTTGCTATTACTGACGATGCCGTGACGCCCCAACACATTTAGATCAATAGGATTGATAATACCTAGTTTCTTCCGTTTTTTCATTTCAGAATCCTAGGTGTTCTAATGTAGAAGCAGAGTTACCAATATTAGATCAAAAGCTTGATAGAAGTCAATTATTAAAAAAATTCTCCTCTAACCAAATTAAGGTCAAGATATGACAATCGAAAGTAAACTTTCAAACGATTCGTTCACATCCAGCCGCATCCCTGTTTCTTACCTAATCAAATAGTTGTAGTCATAAATCTAAATATCAATAATGGACTTTCGCTTGTTACTGGTTATCTTTGAAAATTCTAAAAAAATTCCTACATATTTAGACTAATAGGATTGATTCCATTTAATTTCCTCCGATTTTAGACATTTCAATATAAAAACTATCAAAATTAGCTCAGAGGCTGTACATAAATAAATGACAAAGAAAGTTCTCCTCTAACCAAATTAAACGTAAAATACATCATTCGATGGCAGACTTTAAAACGACGCATTAGTATCTAATTGCATCCCTATATCTCAGCTAAAGAATAAGAGTAAATAAAATAAACCTTTTATGATTTCCTTCGAAGTAAGTAAACATTTCCCATAAAAAGCAAGGAGATAAGGTTTTATTGGCTTGTCAGAATCATCTACCACGATTATGAAAACAGACAAATATTTCGCCATTGGCGCGCGTATCGATTTTTATAAGAAATGCCTCAGTTTTATCGAGAAATTGATGAATTCAGTGGAAGTTATGAGTAATAGTGCTAATATTTTATGATTGACAAGGTACAAGTGGATTGTGGATTTTTACGTGAAATAAAGCTTATCGGGAACGATGAATTTGAACGAGTTACAAAATTTGTAATAACACGGCGATGCTTCTGGATTCTCGAAATGCTCCTCTACCGTTTTGACATCGTTCTGCTCGCTCTCGATGCGAACGCATCAAATCCGCACATCGGTCCAGGTTATGGGATTTGACAGCTCGATTCTCAAGACTTTTGTCGACTCGAGAATACACCGGTGGCTTCGGTTTGCTCCTGTTCCAGCGATAACGGGAGTAACAGATCTCTTATTCGCTCAGGTTGGTTCGCAGCAGCACCGGCATATAAATATCCTTAACGCATTAGTCCGCGATCTCATAATACCGTACGGAAGATTTATCTATCTAACATTTCCTCCTGCGAGCGCGCCATCAGTGCTCGCCGATGCGTAAACGCAGATTTCGTTAAGGCCGGTTCTTCTAAGAATGTTAAAATTCCTCGAGGCGTTCCCCGAGGGTCCAATTATCTCCTCTGCATATTCGCTAATAACAGCCGGACCGGTTACCGCTGATCCATGCGTGTTTATTTGCAGCTGTTTCTAGACGCGGCCATTTTTCTCTTTTCCCTTCGTTCGCCTCGTTTGTTACGAAATCAACGCACCCCAGCGCCTCAGACCCTGGCCATACGGTCTGCCCTGGATGCCGCGCTGCCAGTTATTTTGCACTGTCAGTCGGAGAAAATCGGACATGAGTTTTTTTTTTTTGTTCGCATGTTGATCTAGCATGTCCGCTTGCTCGGTCCGAAGAATCTTCGCCATTTTATTTCGGTAAAAGTACAGTCGCCGACGAAAGCATCCGAACGATAGTGTGTAGCGTTGAATTGTACGACATATGCAGTGGGGAGAAACATTTAGTCGACAATCATATTATTGTACGTATTCGTTGTTTCGCAAACAATTACCAATAGCCAAATTATGAAAATTCGTCATTTCATAAACAATCACGTATAACTGAATGACGAAAACTTGTCATTTCTATGTTACAGAAAATAATTGATTCTTGTTCTTGCAATTCTAAATAAATTGGATACTAATTTTTACCAAACAGAGATAATTCCAATAAAGAACTGATTTCAGCTTCGCTTGCGTCGCATAACGGTGCAAATATAGTTAGGCAATATTGCGTATAGAAGAATTTAATTCAGAGTTTAAGCGCTTTTGGGTGTTTGGATGTTTGTTTCAGTCGTATTATTGTTAAATTTCTGACGTAATTTTAATCAGAATAATATAATAAATTATGTTTAAAATGGATCACGAAAAAGAGATTTGTGCATACAATTTATTTGATTATGAATGTAGTGGTAACATTGAAGATTTTTCAAAATCTAATTTTGATAGTAGTGACAGTGACAATGTTGATGTTCTTGTGACAAGACTCTCACCCTTACATTCTTTACGATATAATGACTCTGAAAATGATAGTGATTCTAAACTGCCAAAGCTTTTTATTAAAAATTTATCATAATCTATACTGTCATTGAAATTCTATTACAATTCAAATTCTTTTAGATAGTATTATAATTAAATTTACCCCTATTTAATCCTAATTATAATCAAAATTTATATTCAAAATCTATCATAACCTACATTTACATGAAAACTCTATTTTAATTAAAGTTCGTATTAAAAATCTCTTACAATCTAAACGCCTATGAAAAATCTATTGTATTTAAAAGGTTTATTAAAAATCTGTTATTTCTATATTGTTATTAAAAGCCTGTCATAAATGAAATTTAAAAAGGAGTTCTCACCATCTTATAATCAGGCCTTCTGAAACATAACCTGCAGCGTAAATATAGGTCCCAAAGGATTGTTTAAATAATCGATAGAGGTAGTACGCCCCTCGCATGGGACAGCAGCTTGAGAAACACGCGAAGACAATCTTCTGTGTCGGCCACGCGAATAAAGACGGAGTCAACGTGTTTTGTTGCGGAACCTGTCTCTCGACCCGCATTTAAAATACCTTTACCTTTATTTTAATTAGTTCTGCAACCCTCGTGCCAAGCATCCGCGCAGCGCTTTGCATGACAAATCTTTATGGTGTGATTTCCATCAAGCCGAGACAAGTATTCCAACTGTCTCGAGCAAGTAGAAGATGTATTCATTTCACTGTTTTCGAATGCAATATATCACGTAATCCCATCGTTTAATTTCAGAGGGCCAACAAACAGGATCTACGATCATTCTCTTCCAGACGCGGACGACTGTGTTTTAACTCTTTAGACTCGAAGCCATTTTAAATGTAATTCTAAAATATCTTTTCTGACATATCGCATTTCCATTTTATATGGCAAAAAGTAGTTTATGCATATGAAATTAAATATTGTAACTCGTGCAGCAACAGTTATACTTTTAATCATTTTTGCACTATAATTTTTCATTATATAAAAGATTACTTTGGAACGTGCTGTAACAATTTTACTGCCTTATAAAAATTACGACATTAAATTTACTTAGATTGTCGCACTTTTTATATCAATATATAGTCGGATGAATAGATCTATTTAATGGTTTTTGGTAGAAGTGACTTTATAATTTGAATTTTCTATTTACAATAAAATTTGTTGAATCGTCTATTTGACCAGCAATAATACGGTTATGGTTAATAACAGACACATGTCTTCAGAGTTTGTACATTGGTGTTTTCAATATATTTTCGCTTATTTGTGCATTGAGACCGGCAGGAATACATTGTTGCAACAAATATATGAATAGGTAAAATGAAAGACTAAAGTTGAAAGTTAGAGAGTTTTATAATAATTGTTTAGAAGGAAGGAAAAATTGTTTCTGACTAAAACATGTCTATATTATTCAAGTAGTTGTATTTAGATTTTTAATCACATTATTGTTTTTTTTTTAGTTAGTTTGTTTTACAATGTTCCTTTAAGGTAAACATCAAAGATAAAAGGAGTTTGGTAAAATTGAGAGTTTGAAAGCTTTTCAATGATTATTCACACGAAAAGAAAAATTGTCTGTTACTAAATCATGAATATATAATTAATGTAGAAGCATTTTTAGGCACATTATTGATTTTTTATTAGTACTTTCTATAATGTATACACTGTTCCATCATTAAACGATAAAAATAAAAGAGGTATGGTAAAGTTGGGAGTTCTTCAATAATTGTTTCCAAAAAAAATAATAATTATTTATTACTGGAACAGATAGCTGTTAGTAAAGTGCGTATATTAAAGTTTCGAAATATATTCGCTTCATTCATAAATTTGGTTTAAAATTTGTATAACGTTCTGATGGATTCACGGATCATCTAGTCGATTGAATAATTCTTTTTAATTAGCATATAGTTGTTCGTTACAAAAATAGTTAAAGTAGTTAAGGTGCGGGTAAGGAAATTTCATAAATCAATTCCTTCATTTACAAATGTATTAATGGATTATTCAGATTTTTATACATTTGTTATTGGAGAGCTACTAAAGTTAGCTCAAAAGCTGAAAATTAATGGATTATTATAAAAAAATCTTAATAAACTATATGGTACTGCAGATATATCATTCGGTAGTATAAAACAATATATTACATGAAATAAAACAATATATTACGTAAATTTTCAACAATGCATCATGAAAAAATGATTAAATTATGTCTTATAATTAAAATACTAATTTCGGACCGTTGTTGTTATTTTATAATTCCACAAACTTCGAACAAAATTATACGCATTTGGAATAACAGATTATAACAGCTTAAACAGGCTAACAAATTTCTTTCGATGTTTGAATCCAAGATTGCAAGTATTATAGTATAAAAAGCTACCAAAATTAGGTCAAAGGTTAATCACAAATAAATGACTAGAAAAATTCTCCTCTAACCAAATCAAGATCAAGATATGTCATTCGAAAGTAGATTTTGAAACGATTTATTCACATCCAGTCTTATCCCTATATCTCATCTAGAAAAATAACTGCAGCCAAAAATCGAAATATCAGTAATCAACTATTGTTTTGTTACTTGCAAAAATTATAGAAAAATCCGAGATATTCAGGATACATATTTAGACTAACAGAGATGATTGCATTTAATTTTCTCCGATTTTTAAGTAAAAGATTCTAGATGTTTCAATATAGGAATGAAAACTACCAATATTAGCTCGAAAGCTCGATACAAATGTATTATTAAAAAGATTCTCTTTTAACTAAATCAAGATCAAGATATGTCATTCGAAAGTAGACTTTGAAGCGATTTATTTATATCCAGTCGCATCCCCGTATCTCGTGTAGAAAAACATCTACAGCCAGAAATCGAAATATCAATAATCAACTTGCTACTGGCTACACGAAAAAATTGCAAAAAAATCTGGCGCACCGCCGTTCAAGGAACACAGCCGGCGTAATTTTATCGAACGTCTGTGACGAAAATGTCGACGTCAAGGCACGGTTGTCCTCGGTGGAAAGGGAAAGTAGGTAAACAAAGAATCATCATACGGATTCGCCGGACGAGGGTCGTTACCGCAATAACGGTTCGAACTGTGGGAAATGAATTCGCGCGAGAGGAGGCCGGTGTATTACCTCGTGGATTTCATTGCCGACATGTTCAGTAAATAATCGCAGTTATTCGCCGCGGTCGATTCGGTCGACGCGCGCTCGTACGATTCTAATCGGCGTTTCGATGCCTCCTGATAAACTGTAACGGCAGATATAATTATATTAAACCGAATGGGTTCCCGATGGCATCGTGCTCCGGCTGTGTTGCATCGTTGCGCCCCGCCGCGGGCGTTGCATAATTGCAGCCGATCGATCGAGAAAGCGTTCGAACCGCGCTTTGTTGTTCGGGATGCGGCAATGCCGATTGTGTTAGACGCTCGAAAATTGTCCGCGGCGATTCCATAGATCGATTTTATTCGGTTCGCCTGAAATTCATCGAGATTTTTCTTAACTATTTTCACTTTGTCGCGGTTTTCGCTGTCCTGGAACTGTTGACTCGGTTCAAACTGTTTCGACGATTTAAAGAACATATTACGGGGGATCAAATTTTCTAAATTGTATTCGGATTATCTGGACACAATTTTATTGAAACAGGAATTTATTCGGATATAATTTTATTCGAATAAGAATTTATTTATAATAAGAAGTTCGTACGAGAAATAATTGAACTCGATAAAAGTGATAAAATATAAAATATTATTTCACAGCTTGTTGATTTATATTTTTTTCGTATTCATTTTTTAATTATTCGAATAAAAAATGTATTGTATTATTGCGTTGTCTTACATAGATCGTAAAATATTTAAACAACTTGAAAATGTTATTGCATCGTTTATCATCACATTGCATTTATTAACAAAAAGATGAACGTTCATGTCTTTCCTGCATGTTACGATTAACGAAAACAATTTTTATTTTGTAACAACATCTACAGTCCTTATTATAAATGACTATTTGTAATTATATTAACTATTGTTGCTATATTACCTATTACATTAGTTAATAGTTGTTGTTGCAAACCACGACAATTTCTGGAATTAACAGAACTGTCGATTTCTAAGAATCGCAAGTCGTAAACAATAAGGCGATCTAACGGTAAGAAACAAATCCTGGTAAGCGTATTGTGAACTTTTGCAGGCGCAGGTGCCGTGCAGGTGCGAGCCTGACCTAGCCCAGCGGGGTGCCTCGAGAATCAAACGCCGGTAGAAAGAGAAATGGCGAACGGAAGGAACGAGAGCCAGCTACGAGAGCTCGGGGACGACTTGTGACCGCTTGGTAAGCAATTGCGTTCCTCACACGCGTCGTTACCGGAAGCATACACCCTCTATCGTGGACCAGTGTACATCCTATTTACTTTGATATTTCGTTTCTAACACTGGGAACATTTCGTCAATTCTAGATTTTTAGAGCGTTTTGCTTTAATGTTTATTAAAAATCTCTGGTTAAAATGAATTTTTATTATTAACTTGTGTATGAATTTAATTTCAATTCTTCATTTGTATAATTCGAGTATCGATTTAACTTTCATTTTAAATTTATAAATCAATTCATTTTGTATTATTACTTCGTATCCGTATTTAATTATTGTTATCAACTTGTAAACGAATTTAACATCTGTTTCAGAAAACAAAGTTAAAAGCTCCCTCTTAATATTGGTAAAAAATGAAAACCAGTATGCAACCGAACTATATTAGATTACTTACAATAATAATAACAAAGTTGTTTATCTAAATAAAATAATAATAATAATAATAATAAATAGAACAGAATACATTCTGAATCTTCTTCAGCTTCGCTAAAATAAATACATATTTAGTGGAAATATTTCAAGTGCATACACATTTATCATCCTCGTAACGATCCATGATTCGTCGTGATTTATACAAATTTTCTCCGAGGAAAGGTAATCGCGCGAATAGTTCGCGGTCGCATAAAACACTAACTGAACACGCGTCCGCCCCTCGTTACGATCGAGTTTTAACGGTCTAATGGTGAAACGGCACTAACGGCAAAATAAATAAATAAATTAATTAATTAATGGCAAAATACGCGAAAGGCAAAGCGAATGCAATTTAATGTAGTTTGTTCAAGTAAAAGTGTCACTTTTTAATACGACGAATTCTGCGCAACCTTTTGCTTTGGCCAGCTAGATCGACGAAACGCCTCGCCACGTGTCGCTGAATAGTCAGACGAGAACAGCGAGTCGAGATTCTTCGAGCTACGTAACGCGACCGCGTGGTAAATAATTACGGCGTTACAGGCGACCAATAAAATCGAGTGCCTAAATCACGGCGAATGCCGCCGCCGCGTCGGGCAACGATCAAACGGAATGGTTCCGGTAACAATTTGCGTTCGTATGTACGTTCGATTTAAGTTCCACATTAAATTCGTGACCCGGGGTAGCGTAACATTGACCGCGGGAGTTATTCGAAATAATTGCACTCCCATATAATGCGTTTGTAAATATTAACCAACGATCCTGGCTGACTAACCGCGCGAAGATCGCCGGGGCATACTATCAGGTTATTACGGGCGTATAATAAACCGTTGCCGATGAATATTGGAACTATTTTATGATTGTTTCGTTCCATCTGTGGCTCGAATTCAATTACGAAATCCTAAACGATATATTGAATTAGCAATGCCTCGCTGAACCGTTCGTGCTACGATCTTTTCGCTTCGAATGGCTGGAGATAACCACACGCGAAGAAAATCGAACGATGTTCTTATTGGAAACCGAGCTGTTCGAACAGATTTCGTACGTACGATCCTCTAGTTTACGCGATCGTTAATAAATAGAACGTGGATCTTTATGCAGAATTTTAATCTTCCAAGGCGATTGCGGGAAATGGAAATTAAATACAGAGAAATTATTCTTTTCGAATCTCACACGTAAATAATGTAGGAAATAATTATAACCTCTATTATAATAATATTAATTATATAATATGTAATAATATATACATATTACATTACAATAATAATATATAAATAGTATATTACGATAATAATATATAAATACCATATTACCTTTTCGAAAATAGTGTGATACTATTATTGTCATGTTTTCAAAATTTTATATTTTAGCTAAATAGTTTTGCCATAACAAAATCCGCAGTCTAATAGTTAGTAAGTAGACCGCGGATATTTATGCAAAATACAAGCTTTCTTAATATATGCATTTTATACATCAATATCGTGTAATTAACAGAGTAAATAATATAAGGTAAATAATAATAAAGTAAATAATAAGTAAACAAATTAATTATATCGCGCAATGTCTACATATGCGAGAGACATTTGTACAGATATTTCAATCGAAGCAGAAGAAATCGTTAAGCATCGAGATACGATATTTTTCGTTTGTTACTCTGTTCAGTTAAATTGGACCAGATTTTACATTAAATTTTTCTTGGGCCATATTGGAGGGAAACGACGGCAGGTAATGACGTGGGACACAATTGACGAAATAAATATACAGATGAGACATCAATTTTACTACCGTCTCGAAATAATAGCTCCGCAAGCGAAATGAGATGACTGTTATAGAAAATTAGTTATCACTCGTAAATCATAATTATTTATGGGAGGTTTAACATCCTGCGATTACGTCTTAAAGCATGATTCATCTTTCAAGCAGACTCTGTCGGTCTTAATCAATTTTAGCAGGTCCAAGAATGTAACGATTGTCGCTGGCAGGCTTTAGACTATGCGAACGATCGATAAATCACGCTCAAAGGCGATGATCCGGATTTGCGTAAGTTTTTGTTAACAACTTGGAAATGCGCTGGCCAACAAGGCGTCGATGTAACGTGACTGATAAGGGCGTAAAGTCTTTGGATATGTGCGTCGCGACTGACTGCGGACAAAAAGCATCGGCTCGCAGAGCAAGAGGTACTTGGACATTTGATTTTTATAATTATCTTGTTATTATTTAATTGGACCGTAGTCCCAATTGAAAGAAGGATCAGGATAACGCTTACGATAATGTGCAGTTAATACGATGGCTACTACTTTAATTATTTATTACTAGGATAGTTCAGTTTAAAATTCGAAAAAATTTCTCAACACGTGTTTCACTGATCTACAATCCTGAAATTTTTCGGAATTTTGGTTAGCACCAAATAGAGCATACAATCCAAAAACTGATATTTCAAAATTTTCCGATAACAAGTCTCATGGTAAAGTTATGGTGTTCGCACTTGGTGCATTAAAATCGTTGCAAAGAGAGCTTTCGAATGATCTATGACTGGTTCGATTCGATGTAGTAGTTTCTCATAAAATGCCATATTTGTCTAGAACCTTTGAGCTAACTTTGTATATTCGACACTCTTTCATCTTTTACGAATAGGTACAATTTTTTCAGGATTGGATAAAGCGATGTGTAGTAAATTTTACTCGTTTTAAAATTAACGCTAAAACTGTCAAGATTATATTGTTAACATTCACCTTCGAGGATTTTCTCAATTTTTTATAAAATAGCAACTAGGAAGGTTGCAACTAGCAACTATAGCAAATAGTATATAACAGAGCGCGATAAATAGCACTGTGGAATCGCTTTTCATTTTTCAAAAATGAAATCAGAAAATTAATTAATATCATAATTTTTGAGATCAAAGTTGATGAGAAAATGTTATTTTGCCTTTTACTATATTTAATGGAGGTTATATTCTATAGTATTATATACTACTACATTTACATATTATTATATGTTATTATATGTTACGTATTAGTATACAATATAATATTTATATATTATTATATGTTACCTATTAGTATATAATATAATATTTATACATCATTATATATTATATTAGGTCTACCAGAATGTTCTGTCGGATAATATCATGTCGTGTTTTAGTAAGTATCCATATGCTCATTCGAGACATGTATTTTTCAGAAATATTATTTACAAATTGCCATCACGTTAGTCAGAGGTCAGAGAGATATAATAAATATTATTAACTGTATGAAAAATGTATTATATTCTTTCACTTCGCTGACAGAACTTTCCGGTAGACCTAATATATGATTATAATGAAGGTTATAAATACGTCCTACATTATTTACGTGTGAAGCATATTGGCAGAATAAATAATTCAGCTACGGTGGGTTCGTATAACCGAGATTCTAACTCGTCCAAATATTTCTGCGCGCGACTGTACGTCTCTGGAGTGGATCGCGAGAATAACCCGAATGATCGTAGAAATACCGGAAACGGAATCGACGTTTCGTGTTCCTTGGCCAGTGCACCATGCGCCGATTATATTCCATTATATGGCGGCTCTATGAAGTGGCATGTTACCGGTCCTTAACATACCAACTATTTCTCGGCAACGTCATGGTCGCGCCACGGCACCATTGTTTCGCGGTATAATAGAGCGTCGTCCGGAATAGATACGCGCATCTGCGCGTATTCTGCAGTCTCGGTAATGAGTCTATGCGCCAGCACTCCGGACACCGACAACCTCCAGCCTCCACGCGGGATCACCACGAGATCCTTATCCCCTTAAGTTCGACATTTGACATGCCACACGTCATCCCTTCTGCAACCCTATTCACGCAATACTTTGAAATCCACTCAATTTCTGAAATATTTCTCGCGATTTTTTTACCGCAGTTACCAAAGTTAGCTGGAAGGCTCTAGACAAATGTGGCATTTTAAGAAAAACTGCTGGATCGAGTCAGATCAGCAATAGGTCACTAGAACGCACTCTTTGCAACGATTTATTTCTGTTAACTGCAAATCCTATATCTTCCCCGTGGGACTTGTTATAAAAAAAAAAGTCGAAATATCAGTTTGTTGATTGTTTCCTCTGTTTGATGTTTCCGAAAATTCTAGAAAAATGTAACAACTGTAGATCTGCAAGACACGGGTCCTGACATTTTTTCGGATTTTTCTGTTAAACATCCTAGTAATAAATAATTAAACAATTGATATCGTTTGATATCTTAGCTTATTTTTATGTTAACTCTAAGTGGTTATAAGTACCATTTTGAAGTTCTTAAAAACCATATAGACTATTTCCTAATTAAATAATAACAAAATAATTATACAGATAAAAAAAATTCATGTGACTTACAGTTGTAGAAACAATTAAGCAGGAAATACGTGCCGATCCATCAATGTGTACATTATTGTTTCTTACGCCATTGGAAAGTGAACTTAGCGTACCGGGGTAATTAATCGAATAGCAGATCTGCGTAACTAATTTCAGTAGATACAGATACATATATTTGTGTAACATAGGACGAATGCGTGCATGGAACGTGCGAGCGAAATCTTTTCGCTGTAACCGATCCGTGCCGCACGGCAGTTTACCGGTAGGTCGAGACAGGCCGGCCAACAATATTACATTATTATTTATTAATTCGGAGCATTCGAGATGTGTATCTCTTACGATGCGGTGCTGCTCTACCCAGCATCACGACTTTCTTATCTCCGCAGGTAACCAGCGACTCTCAATCCGAAGCTTTTGTTTTAGCATGCAGCCGGTCCGAGGCCAATCCGCGATACACATATTCAATTCGAAATAATTACGCATTTATCTTCGAAATTGCAAATACGAGAAATCAGCGAAAGGATGGTTTCTAGATTTTTCAATTACTCACTATCGAGAATAACAGATCAACCAGTGTATTCATCGATTGCGAGTTATTCAATAAATTGATTTTCTGTGGATGTACATTGTGATAGAAGTGACATAAACTTTGTACAAACACAAACATTAGCACAAGCGTTAGCATCAAAAAGTAATTAAAACGTTATTAACATCTACAATAATTGCTTAATATTTGAGGAAACTTTAACAATTCCTTCATCAAAGGTAACAAAGTACACCTGTTGGAATACTGTATGGATATATTCTAATGTTATATTCTTACAAAAGCATGTATCACTCTATCCATTAAACAACTGGCAACGTGAATACGATAAATAACAAATGAATTAAATACTGTATAAATTCTTACGAATGTTCATGGTGTTACAAAAATATGTATGACTGTATTCGTAAGATATCTGGTGATAAGTAAATTAAATGCTAAACGTAAATAAAATAAATAGTAAGTAAATTAAACATTAAACTTAAATAAAATAAATAACAATTAAATTAAATACAAGGCGTAGAGAAAATAAATACTAACCAAAACTCAATAACCAATGACACGAAATTAACAAATTTGAAACTCGAAGTATTCATCATTAAGATTTGGAAGATCAGAGGCAACCGCGAGATTCGAGAGTTTGGTCCCACACTTCGAAGTTCTCCTTTCGAGCATAGGAAATTTCAAGAAACCGATGGAGGAGCTCTCGCTAACCAAGCGCACCAGAATAAAACATGATCGAAAGACCCTCGTTTCTCCGTAGCAGCTGGCGGTGTCCTCGAAAATCCGTCCTCGAGGACATCAGATGGTAGTAGCTGGTAGCAGCTTCAATTTCATTTGAACGAGCAGCCGCTCGATTTCCTATCCGAGAGCCTCCAGAAATAGAATCGAAGCAGGAGGAGCTGCTGCAGCTATCCGTGCACACCGCAGGATACCTCTGAATACCATGGGCCGGTGTGTGTCCACCTACGAGGCACCATGGGCCAGTGCAATCTCGTGGCATCGGTCTGACCTCTCGGTACCAGCGGCTACCGTTCTGTGATTACCATGATAATTCGCTGGCTCGCCCATACTCACCACCAATGCCCCCTGGCAGGCCAGATAATATGCAATACCGTCCGATAGAGCAGATTCCGTATTCTTAACGACGACCCGTGAGCATATCCGGACCCATTGTTTCCCAGCAGCCCCCGGCACGCCGAAAGCGCGTCTGTATCGCGCATATCGCCAGCGAAAAACCGACGACATGCTCGTGCGAGCACTTTTCAGCGTAGCTGCATATGGAGAAACTCGACTGCTCGCTAACAAACCATTTTCTGTTTTCGTTTTTCTTTTTTTTTTTTCGGAGACCCGAAAATCTGGCATCGTTTCTATACAGGGTTACCCGTTTAACCCCTCGCCGTACTATTTTCTTTACAATTACTATGATTAAAATTTTTATGATCGCACTAATTTCTTAGACGAAAAAGGAATTTTCTATTTATTTCGTGCTTACAACTACGGGAATGTTTAACCCTTTGCACTCCGCGCCATCGTGGATGTTACCTATCAGCGCTTATGAACATTTATATTATTATATAGTATACGTTATATATATACATATATGTATATATATTATTATTATTATTATTATTATTATTATTATTATTATTACTATTATATTCGATTTATATGAATTTGTAGACATCGAGAAATAGTTGCAAATCGCTAATAAACTTTAATGTTTAGTCATATATTAGAATTACGATGTCCTCTGAGAGGGGAGTGCAAAGGGTTAAATATTAGTAATAAAATTTTATTTCTACTTAAAGGAACGAATGAACATTGATACCTCACAGCTTATTATTATAAATCACCATCACGAGTCTGACTTTTTATAGTGCGGCAAGGGGTTAACTTCTTGAGGGATGAATTTCTATAGTAGGGAACAATACAACTAATTGTTTCTTTTTATTTATCATTCATTTCATTTTATTCAATGAGGTTTTGTTAGTGCTGCTGAGAGAATTTATAGCGAATAATTTTTCACCTGATTTTCATCTTCTTTATACTTAGAATAGTCATAATTTTAAGCAAACTGAACGTACAACGTACATCGTGTTTTACTCAATTGTTTTATTAATAATTAAAGTGAACGATTAAAGTGAAAGTGTGTATGTAAAATACACTAAGTAAAGAATATATATAATTAATACTATATTTATAACTATACGGAAAAAGTATATATTACGAAAAATCGTAATTTAGTTATGATAAACTTTATTTGCGCAAAATCCAGCCATGCCTAAGAGGTTAATAGTAGCTAACTGGTTGATATTAACACATATTCGTCCGCATGACGAAAATTCGTCATTTCGCAAACAATCACCAATAGCGAAACAACAAAAATTCTTCGTTTGTGTATTACAGAAACTAATTGAGTCTTGTTCTTTTAAATCTAAATTAATTAAATTCTTATTCTAAAGAGTTTAAATCGATTTAAATGGATCACCCTGCATGTACAGGGTGAGTTAATCAGTATTAAGTCGGCTACGTATTGAAAAATAATAAATTTTAAAAACTATTGTTTCTCGACTAAAAGCCAGGGTTGCTTTGATTTTTTTTTTTAAATAGCACCATACATTTCTGATTCCACAGGTTTACTCGTGATGAATAAATGAACTCGACGACCTGCTGGAAGTTAGGGTTGTATAACAAACTACGTACTCGTAAATAACAAATTACGTTTACTCGCAAATAGCAGCATTTTTTGAGATGCCGAAAGTTGGTAGAATTAACAATTGCTATTCACGGTCTAGGGACAAGCTCCGCTGAGAACATAATTGTCAAGAAAAATGTCTAAGGCACGATCTCAGAATGAACCTAATTGATTGTGGATCATCATGCGAATACCCATCTCGATAGGTCACTGTACCGTATTAATAATAAAAATCGAAATAATTAATGTTTCCTCCGCAATATCGATACCGCAGAATGTCGATGCTTTGGTATAATTATGCAAGCTCGTGTTCCAGGCCTAAACGCTAATTCGTCTAATTAGACGAAACAATCGTTTCTTCGTGCGCTGAATGCCCCGGGGGGCGAAAATATCGACGCCGATCTTCAACGGTAATCATTATTAAGTAACAATCCGCGAAACATCTCGCAACAGCTCGGCCAATTACGACAGAACATGATGTATAAGTTAGAAGATTGCATTGAGAGTTTCTCTTATCAGGCGAATTCCTCGATCGTAATGTGTAGAAGCCGGCATTTCGCAAAGCTGTAACAGGTGAAATTTTTCAGGAGTTCCAATCAACGATACTTTCTTTTTTCAAACGATTCTAAACTTTCCCATCCGCTTTCTACCGCTGCGAGATTCTCGGAAAAGCAACACGGTGGTGTTGAAAGTACAGAGTTTCACTCTGCAAAGCGAGATCAGCTTTGCGATGTCGCTTTACGAAGCTGCAACCGGGTCGAGACTCCGAACTCAGCGCGGTTTTACGGAATGAATTTTCGAGGCAAAGTTGCTCTCTGCTCTTCCCATTCAATTTTTAGCTCTAAAGTATAGATTTAATACTTGATAGTGAAATTTATCAAGCGAATCGAAAGTAATATACAGGGTGTTCCAAAGTTATGCCGCTTCCGGGGAAAGAAGATTTCCTGTTCGCATTTAATTGTGCATATAGAATTTTTGAATTCGCAGTGTATTATGCTAAACTATATTTAACTAAACTATACATAACTAAACTATACATAACTAAATTATACATAACTAAACTATACTTAGCTAAACTATACATAGCTAAACTATACATAGCTAAACTATACATAACTAAACTATACATAACTAAACTATACATAACTAAACTATACATAACTAAACTATACATAACAAAACCATATATAACTAAACTACATATAACTAAATATTATACTAAACGTCGTGCGTGATTGAACAATGTATTATGTTAGGTAATTAATATCTATGGACAATGTATTATACTAAAAAATATATATCCGGGATGTGACAAAATTACGTTATTTACGGAAAATAGGAGGTTTCTGAGGTCATTTTAAGTAACTTTTACCTTTGCGAAAATGCAATTTGTGGTTTTATTTATTAATTAATAAACGAAAAACAGTGACCAATGAGAGGCGAGCTCGGCTGGCGCGCGGCGGCCGAGCCGAGCATTCGAATTCCAGTTTTGCTGATTAGCTCAGCCGTCACGCGCCAGCAGAGCCCGCCTCTCATTGATCAGTGCTTTTTTGTTAATAGCTCGTTAACAAAGCTACCGATATTATTTATTTGAGGAAAACAGTTACTTTAAAAGAATTCAGAAACTTCTCGTTTCCCAGAAGGAACATAATTTTGGGACATTCCGTATACTGTACTCTATGTTATTGCTGACGTCAGCAGGATCATTCGTAATTCCCTTTGGTATTAATTAGAATGGAACGTTATAATACAAAAGAAAATCAATTCTAGTAGATACAGCGATAAAGTAGAGAGTTTGGCTTTTGTGATAAACTTAGATAGATCACTGTACGGCTTTTTGCCACTAAGATGTAATAAGTGAAACTTTCAAGACTCCATACTAATGATTTAATCTGAGATGTTTAATATTGGCGAAAACTGTATAGTTAGCCCGATATTTTATAAGCAAATTCGGAACTAATTAGCTGATGAATAAATACCTCTTGCACTGATTTACTATATGTATAATAATAGTAGTCGTGCAATAATTAATTTTTTTAAGAATTTCTGATATCGATTATAATAAACAATTGTTTTGGAAAGCTTTGTAAGCAGAAATATGTGGCACAGGAATTTTGATTATATAACTTACTATAAGCACTATATGAACTTTGGAAGCAACAAGATAATTATTTAAATCTCTCCTAATTTTCAATACACTATGTTGTAAAGAATTAATTATGCACAAGGAAGACATCGGCTGGCAAAAGTAAATAATTTGAAGTCCCTCGCTTGTGAAAATATGTTGTTAAAATTTGTAAAATATCTTCGTGAATCTGTATTTTATAAAATAATTTTGAACCAGTGAAATGATGAGATAAAATCTCCTTAAATTGCAATATATTATACGATACAATAATTAATTTTGTGCGGAACTCTCAACATCCACAACAATAAGTATGATTTCAAATTACTCATTAAAAATAATGTACGGTGCCTGTCATTGTAAAAGCGTTTAAATTGCAAATTTCAAATACCAGTATCTTATGAATAGAACCAGTAAAACGATGACTTAAACATCTCTTAATTTATAATGGCTACATTATGTAATAAACA
Source organism: Augochlora pura (assembly GCF_028453695.1). Lineage (NCBI taxonomy): Eukaryota > Metazoa > Arthropoda > Insecta > Hymenoptera > Halictidae > Augochlora > Augochlora pura. Next base: position 25,862,319 of record NC_135778.1, on the reverse strand, counting down.
ATTTTGTACCGAAACCTCAGCAACAATTATAAAAAGCTAGTTTTTAAATAATCTATTAAATATCACGAACCTGCAATATTTTATCTTTGTCAAATTATGTAAAGACTACAAATTTCAGATATCGGTATTTCATAAACAAAATCGGTAAATTAATCACTTGAACGTCCCCTAATTTCCTCCCCAAAAATCACGCATACGTCACAAATAATTCTGAAAACTAAGAAAATCACAATGCGAAACCCTCTCTTGCAAAACTTGTCCGACGGAACAATGAACACTTCACAATCTTCCCAGCAGAAAGTTCAAGAATTGCGACGTATCTTCCCAATAACTTGAAATATCTGCATTTCCGCGGCGGAACGCGAAAGCAGCAGAACGATGACATAAACAGCCGCTAAGTGGCCATACATTACAAACCCCCTAGCACGCTTCATTTGGAAGAGGATATCACTCGCGCCGCGCCGTCAATTTATCAGAAAATCGTCTGCTTCCCCGATCGAAGTTCAATTTCATCTGACGTGCATTTACATTTTCGCATTCCTTTCGAAGCAGAGGGCGATCGCAATAAGAGCGAGATAAGAGGGAAGAGGGGCAGGCCAGAAAAGAGAAGAGAAGAGAGGAGAGGAGAGGAGAGGAGAAGAGTAGCTTGTCCCGTTCCACTCGCCTGAGCCGGCCTGTACAGCGGGCATGGGCAGGCACCTTGAATGGAGACCATTAACTTCGAACGTATATTATTCAAGCCATTCAGACACGGGGAAATCGTCCCTGCTCTGCATAAGGAGGAGAACTCATGGCGAGCGAGGCCTGACATGGGCCTCAAGTAGCTCGGCCCTGTTCGCTTATGAATCCAGAACCTCGCATACATATGTATCGTCTATTATCGTAATGGCTGTCGGGCTACCGTCAACTAGACGTCACCCGCGCAACTAACGCGAGTGCCCCTCAACCTCGTCCCCATTACCAAACGGATCTCTCTTCCGCGCGCTGTTCGAAACGCATAAACATCCGTGGCAGAGGCTCGGCCATTTTAATCGTTCGCGGGCACAACTTTATGGGCCACTAACACGCCGAACCAGAAATATCACGGCGAGAACCTTTCGCGGGTAAACAGGAAGCTTCCTCGACCTCTAGCGTCAAAAAATTTCGGTAACCTTGGTTGACCCTCGATACTTCGGAGTATAGGAAATTCCGTCGAACTTTTTGCTTGCAAGCTATTTGGTAAGATAATTTGGGAAGAGGAGATACGATTATTTTGTAGCTCACTTTTTTGTTTACAAGATGACTGTTGAGAAGCATTTAGTGTATACAGGGTGGTCCAAACAAATTTTTCATTTCATAATTGCATTATTCATGTATTTACGAAGACATGTCAAAGGAGAAAGATAAAAGTACAATTGACAATTGCATCATCTCTTTAAATGGAAATGAGAACCTTTTATTGCCCAGATCGATTTCTCTGTTCATTCTACGAAAAAATATGTCTTTATTGAAGGTCTTTGGATTACTTGCGGGTCCTTAGCTCTTTTTCAAGTGCATCGGCGCATGTATAATTAAGAATCACATCATATCATCATTTCTTCATGAAATTGGAATAGAGAAGAATGTCAATATAATTGAATTTTCGAGCAATAAAGACGATCTTCGATGTATATCTTCTATTAAAATGCACAGCCAGATTTACTTCTAATTCTGAAACCGAAAGACTTTCATTGTATGTCATAGAAAAGTTATAAATAAAGTGGCTATAATTAAATACACGAGTACCATTATGAAGATGAACCTCAGACATATAAACGACGAGAAATATTTTTAAATCGTGTCTCGTGCTACACCACCGAACGTACATCATTCATTATCATATTATAATAATGTAACGGCGGTGAAAAAGTTGCGGTAGCCATCGAAATGTATATTGCCTCTATTTCGCACACATTTTCCCTGCATTTTCCACATTTATTGCACATATTCCAGCCATATATATTTTGCATATAATTCGCATATGTTTTACATAAAATTTGCATATGTTTTACATACGCTTAGCATATGTTTGTCATATTTCTACGCGCGAGATTTGCATAAACATGCGCGGTCTAATAACGTGGAATACTGATGCGTTTCTTGCAACTTTTGATTTGATGTGCTCCTTTACCAGTTAGTTATTCAAATGACATTGTAAAGCGCCCCAAGGTCGTGTAAGATTGAAACCAAGGGGTATATCCAAGGTGTACACACGGAGTTCCATGGATCGCAGCTGTTTTCGCTAATGTTCGCCATCGAGATAATTATTGCGGTTAATGCTCGTACCGGCAACAAGTATTCTGACTAATGTTCATGTCGAAAGCAATTATTGCAAGCAAATGCTCATATTCGAGGCAATTATTGCAGTTAATGCCCATGCCAGCGGCATGTACTCTAATTAATGTTCATATGCAAAGCAATTATTGCGGCTAATCCTCGCATGCCTGGTAATTATTCCGGCTAATGTTCGCAACCGAAGTGGTTGCTGCAATTAATCTTCCGATCGGAGGAAAGAATTGTCTCTCCCGATTTTTAATTATTCCGCGTATTATTATTTTCGTCCGTGACAGAATCGCTTTGCATTCATAATTAGGATTAATGCCGGCGTTGCCGAGTAAACATTGCGGTTAACGTTCACATTCGTGGTAATTACAGCCGCTAATGTGCGCGTATCCGAAGGAAGCGATTAATATTCCTGTCAGAATTGTTGGAGATTAGTCATTTAAATTAATATTCGTATCCGAAACGGGAGCGCTTTGTGTTCTTAATCAAAATTAATGTTCACGTTCGAGAGAATGTTTTAAAGAATTTTTACAGCCGGGGAGAATTATTGAAATTAATGTTCACATCCGCGGTGATCAGTGCAGCTGATATTCGTATCTGATGGGAATAGTGCAAATTAGAATTCTCGACAGATCTGAAATCGATTTAGATTTTTAGCTGCGATTAATATCCACTTCGGTAACGACCATAGAATGTTCACATTTACAGCAAATGTTGCACGCAATTGCGGCGGCTGATGTTCGTATTCGATTAAAGTACTGCGAATAATGTTCGAATTTTTAATTAAAATTAGTCATTGCATTTAAAGCAATTATTCAATTTAATTTTAATGCCTGCAGTAATTATTGCATCCAATATTCATGATTATTGACATGAATGTAAATAATTAATGTAACTGGTATTATAATGTCTATATTTGAAAGAATCATCGAAATTGGTGTAATTCATTAACGTAAGTACCATAATCAATACTCACATTTGGAATATTTATCGAAATTAATGCCATTACTTAACGTAAGTACCATAATTATTGTTCGCGATTGAAACGATAATTGAAACTAGTGCAATCAACTAATGTAAGCATTAGGGGTGCAATTGTTTCAAATTCTCAAACTAAAATTAATCTTCGTGTCCGAAGCAGTTAATACATTTAAATTAGAATTAATTACTAATCTTAATGTTTGTGTCAGAAATGCAATTGTTTCAAGTTCCTAATTGTAATTAATCTGCATATCTAAAGCAGTTATTCGACCTAATCTTTATATTAGACGTAATTATTGCACCAGATTTAGAAGTCTTATTAAAATTACCGGAAGAAGTGGAATTATTTAACACTTTGCCGACCTCATTCGACTGTAAACATATTGATATTTACATAACATTAGTTTAAGACAATATTTATTTCATATGTTAGCAAATTATTTGATGCCATGGTAAATAATTCACAGGCTACCACTTGGGGTCAGTAAACCGTTAAAACTGTTGCTTGCAATTAACATTCTTATCAGAAACAATTATTGTAACTAATGCTCACATCAGAAATGGAATGATAATTATCAAGATAATTATTGCATCAGGCGTTCGTTCACGAAGCAATTATAGTAACATTCGCTGGTAAGTAACATTCCCTATAGTCTTTTTTCAAAATTGTTATAGTAAGTAACATTTACTTTCAAGGTATTTGTTGTCACATCTAATGTTTCATTTGAAGTGAAATGATTTCAAATTCTTAATTGTAACTAATATCTACATATATTTGAGACGATTATTGCGTCGAGGGTTCACATTTGAAACACATATTGAAATTAATGTTTACATTCAAGAAAATGATAGCCGCTAATGTTTCATATTCGATGAAATTGCCGCAATTGCTATTCTAATTTTTAATTTTACTTAATATTCATATCGAAAGATATTATTGAATTTAATTCTAATATTCAAAGCAATTATTGTATTTAGATGCGAGTCAATTATTGCGTTTGAAATTGAACGAATTAATAATGTTCACGTTCAAGATAATTATTGCATCTGGCGTTCGTACACGAAGCAATTACAGTAAGTAACACTCACTTTCGAATGTATTTGTTGTTGCATCTAATGTTCACATTTGAAGGAATAATTACAACTTCTGTTCAGTGCCGCGTCTGAAACTGGCCTCGGCTGTGGTTTCCGATGCTCGGTGCGGAAAAAAAAGAAAAAAAAGAAAATGGCAGCGTTAGGTGCGTCTGATGGGAAATTTCGTAACGTTTAGGTGGAACAGTGGAGGAGGTTACAGTGTGGGAACGTGTGTGGCACCGAGGCTCGAAAAGCGCAAGCGTTTTAGCGGCCGCCATGCCGCGGCTCTCGATGGTAAATCGCCGGCTAAGGATTTATTGTGAACGAGGGATTCGCCTGATAAAGGAGACGCTCGATGCGATCTTTTATTTATGCGGCACGCGGCTCTGTCGTAATTGGCCGGATCGATGCGAGTATCGGAGGCCCCGCGAATTCTTACTTAATAATTCAAGCTGCACCCGCCGGCTTAGTGAAAACGAATCGGACCGTGTCTCCGTCTGCTATCGGTCTAAAGGGTGAAGACTCTATTATTCAACTGTTAGAATAGAATTTTTGCAAGTGTAAGTAAGTATTAGCAAATCCACCGATTTGCTTAGAGTTCTATCCGTAAGTATGGGCTTGACATTGGACATCAATCACTGGACATTCAACATTCAACATTCAACATTAGCACGTTCAAGATTCGAGATTCCAGATTCAAGATTCAAGATTTATGATTTAACATTCATGATTCAACATTCAGCATTCAGAATTCAGTATTCAGCATTCAGTATTCATAATTCAGTATTCAGCATTCAGTATTCACCATTAAGTATTCAGCATTCAGAATTCACTATTCAGCATTCAGTATTCAGCATTCAGAATTCACTATTCAGCATTCAGTATTCAAAATTCAGTATTCAGAATTCAGTATTCAGCATTCAGAATTCACTATTCAGCATTCAACATTCAGAATTCAGTATTCAGCATTCAGAATTCAGAATTCAGTATTCAGCATTCAGAATTCAGTATTCAGCATTCAGAATTCAGTATTCAGCATTCAACATTCAAGATTTAATATTCAAGATCCCTCATTGAACTTTGAATATTGAAGATTGGACATTATCACATTGAACATTGAACATTTAACAATCAAAATTCAACGTTGAATATCCAACATTGAAGTTCAGAATTCAACATTGTTACATTAAACATTGAGCATTCAGCATTGAATATTGAATATTCAACATTATATATCCAACATTGTCACATTAAGCATTGAACATTCTATATTCAAGATTAAACATTGATTATTAAATATTCAATATTAAGCATTGATTATTGAAGATTCAATAATAACCATCTTAGTACCGGCCAAAAGAGTCTGTAACCGAGCGAAATGTTTAAAACTCGTCTGACGAAGTTTGATAAAGTTTCGGAAAGATATTGCTAAAATTTTGAAAAGTCAGATAAATAACAAATTCAAAAAGGGAGAAGAGATAAGAAATGATATTGTTGTTTAATAAATTATTGAGAAAACTATCTTTCCAACAATAGCCAACAACGATATATCTCTTTGTTCGGTACTAAGAGGGTTAAGCATTGATTATTAAACATTCAGCATTCAACATTGTATATTGAACATTAAACATTTAACATTGAATATTGAATATTAAACATTACATATCCAACATTGTCACAGTAAACATTGGACATTCTATATTCAAGATTGGACATTGAATATCGAATATTCAACATTAAACAATGATTATTGAACATTTAATATTAAACATTGAATATTAAACATTGAATATTGAACATTCAACATTAAGCATTGACTATCGAGCATCTGATATTAAACATTGAATATTGGAGATTGACCATTCAATCGTTATTTTTATATTTCTCTTCTCAATTATTTCTAATACAGAAATTTACAAACTATTATATTACCAATCTCGTATCCATTGATTAAGCAATACCTATTCACGTTATTGTGATTCTCATACTACTACGTACTCATCGATGAAGACAAGTCTCACAGTTTGCACGAGCTTCCATTCGTCTCGACGATATCTCGGCGATGTTATCGAGCCATCGAAGTATCGGCAACAGATTGGTGTCGTCGATATTTGTTAGAAACGGTATCGACGGTCGCACCTTTGGCTTATCTCGGCGATCCGCGACACCAGTGTCGCCGGAAGAGCGTCGCCTAAGATTATTCCGAGTGTAACTTATTTCCAGCAGGCGGTCGCTTTCGCGCGCGCGCGACTTTCGCGTCTAGACCGACTTAGGTGCCTGGCAACTTTTCTGTCCAACTGCGGCAGACTTCTCTCGCGACCTCGTGATCTCGACCGTGAGAAAGGGCACGGCTGTTGCCACGGAGACAACCAAGAAGACCTGCTCAGCCGTTATAATTTTATCAGTCGTCGTAAATTTTCACTTTAGCCCGGGCATCGTGTCAACTTTGTTAAGGAAGTTCCGTCGCGAAGAAACTACTATACCTTCTCCAGTCAAATTGACAGGGTTTATTTTTATGTATATTTCGACGACGTTTTATAATTTTGTAGAACAAAAGAAATGTTTAAATTAGTGGCACTGCATACTCTCGAACATAATCCCTTATAAGAAAGATCGTCTCACGGTGTCTATAATGTGACAATTCCGTTTGTCTGATGTAGAAGAAATACGCGAATGTTCCCTAATCAGTATGAATCTGGCTATAGTAGGTACTAGAACGAAAGAATAATGTCGGTGATTAAATAAATGATAACACTATAAAATTCGATGGTCGATTTTGCATGTTTTCTTAAACTTCGGAGATCGAGAAACTAAGTAAAAAATAAGACCTTTTACCTAATATTTGATAATATTATATCATATTATACCATGGAAGCCATGCTTAAATTTTAGTACAATCGATAACATCTTTCGAACAACCATAATTTCGTAAATTTTAAACGTTTACGCGTCAAGCTCCAAAATTGTAATTTCGAAACTCCATCCATCAGGAATAAGCAACCAAACTATTGATCTTTCCGAAAGTTAGCAATAAAATATTGAGAATAAGTTTCGAATATGTACACTAGTTTATGGTGTACGTTAAACTCAGCTACTGTCATCCAGTTTTATTTAAAAAAAAACAAAGTTCACGTCTCGGAGATGATAAAATTTTCGGAAGATAAAACTGCCTTCTGAATCTGAAAGAAATATGCTGCTCCGGAGATTGAAAGTCTGGGTCCGAGCAGACCCCGAGTACGCCATTCGAGTGTTAACGGCGGCAGGTATCCGCGAGTGAAATATATTTTTCATGGCGCAAGCTAATCGACGATACGTACGACAGGACACGTCCCGGCGATTTCCGATAAAACCTGAAACCTCTCCATTACGACGGACGCTGACTAAAACTGTCGTTTCTTCGCTGCCATTCGGAGACGGGATCACGTAGCGCCGGGAACGGAAACGGCAAGAACCGAAGCCCATATCCGAGCGGATGAAATCGGTCCCGGCGGTGCAAAGAAAACGATCGGCGCAAGCGGTCCGCGGGGCTGACGCCGGCGACGCGCGCCGTAAAAGAATTAAATAGCGGCGGCGCGATTCCCGGCCATCGAACGGGCCCAGTTTCAATTGTTACGACGCGACGAGACGCGGCGAGTGACACGCGGTGACCACGCTCTGGAGACGTGGGACTGGCCGTCGCTCATTATGAACGGCGCATGGTGATGCGATCTTATGGCTGCTCGGAAAGAAAGTCATATATTGAAAACTATTTAAGTTTCGACTAAGCACCAATAAGAATGTTTTAAACAGAATACAAAGGTGAACCGATTTGTGCGTAAACGATATATAGTTATGTTATAAAAATAGCAATGATTTTGTTTTGTCGTTGAATTAAAAAGTCTTTCATTAATATTTAGTATTGTAATTTGTTAGAAAATGTGTACTGATTAAATTTTATTCGAAACATTTTTTATTGTGAATTACTCGATGATCGGTACATTAAGTAATATGTGTAGATATGACTCATTAAAATCTGTTATGTAATACGAACGAATTATATTCAAATATGTGATACATATATGTTACATGGTATATAAACTGATATACACGATAAATAATTAAACCATTTAAAAATCAAAATAACAAGCGCTTAATACCTTCAATTAAATGATCCATTCATTTACTTCTTGTGATTCTTGGAAATTTTCGTAATTGCCGCACTACTGCGATTACGGTAGTTACATTCTATATAATTATATTTCATTTATCGAATTACATCGAATTATATTTCGTTTGAATTGCATAGTAATATAAGTTATACTTCTATTGCACAGTAGTTGAATTATGTTGTATTTGATCTGCGTAAGAATTAAATTATGGCCCGTTCGAATTGGTAATAAACAAAATTACGTTGGACTTTAATTACATAATAATTAAATTATGTTGCATTTTAATTATATTTCAAATATATTGTAAATTGTGTTGACTTTGAATTACATAATACTTTGACTATATTGCATTTAAACTGCACTGAGATTAATATAACGCAATCACAATAAAATATAATATAACTTTGATTTGTATAATGACTAAATGATGTTGCGCTTGTTTTGCTTTGATAATTATCTTCTGTTCGTTTTTACGTCGTCTCTTGTACTGTCTTATTACAGTGTAGTATGTATAGGTATTGTACAACACTGCGCCATAATATACACTGCCCCTTCGTATAATATCTAGACAGAATTATCTCGAAGCGAATCTCAAAGCAGTTTCCCAACATTTAGACCTCCGCCCGTGTTTCTGCGAAAGCGTATCATCAAAAGGACTGCAGTACAAACGTTCAACACAGAATTCCGCACAGATAAGACACAAAGCAATTACACTAATTAACTCCATTAACTACGCCGTGGTCTCGGTACTATATTTGAAATAATACCGCCAGTCATTTCCGTTTTATTTGTTTTGTAATATTTTCTTTCGAGATCCTTTTTAACTAAATGAACGCTCTAATGATACAGCTTAATTGCAGTCTATTTTATATTATATTGTATTATAGTATATTATATAACGTATAAAATACTTAATTTAATATATATTGTATAAATTATATAAAACACTATCCTACTTAAATTTAGGATTGCGAACAAAATGTATAATGCAATGCAACTATTAAAGTATAATACAACAGTAAACAATTATGGATTGAAATAAAGAAACTAATTAAAAGCCAGACTAGGAAAAATATAGGACACTAACATAAACTGCTGTTAAGATGTGGATCTGCGAGCAATTTATAGCAACAATAGATTACATGAAAACCACTAATATAATTGCAACAAATAATCTTGTTTAAAAAAACAATTAAAAAAACTTTAAATTTGATTTTCGTGGAACGATAAATATGAATCCGATTATGCACGAAGATTCACAGTCGAACTATATTGCGGTCAGTCTGAATAAAAATGAGAATTGTTGAGAGAAGACCCCGGGAGCAAAGCGAGGTTAAAAATTGCCGACTTCTTGTCCAGCCTTGCGAAGAAATTGTGCGGCCAATGGGACCATCCCCCGGCAGAGATTTCTAATATTATTTCCAGAGCTTCGAGAAGGGGTGAGGTTAAGATGATTATTCCGACACCTGGCCCAAAGATGGTCAGTCCAGTCGGTCCAGTTCTCGCAAAAATAATAATGCAACATTCTCTCTCTCTCTCTCGGGAATACGTAAAAGGCTCGATTGGATTTATTTCTCTTGAATAATTAACTAACTTAGTATATCCAAGAGGGTAGACATTTTTCAGCATTTATGGCAGCCCTGGTTGGATTCAATCAATGCTTTACGATTAATTTTAATTTGTACATTATTGAAACATGTTTGTTGAGATCAGAGTTAATTCTTTTATTTATTCGTAATATTGATTGTTACTAATTGCATATAACTGTCATATAATTAGAATTTAGATTAGATGCTTGCAGTTCTGGGTCCAAGTTGATCCGGTTGTCGTTTATGTATTTTTACCAGATGTATTTAATAACATATAATTAGACTACTGACCATTATACACAATAAGAATTGTTTAAGTTAATTGTAAGAAACATAAATTTAATAAAAATGTCTCTCTTCTTTTAATAATTATAGTAAGTTGAGAATAATGTGATAACATACTTGAATTCGTTCTAATCACTTTACAATATTATATTTGACCTATTCATTTTGTCGTATATGCATAAAATCCGTAATTTTTGGATGAAAATACTTTTTACAATAATTCCTAATAATTACAATTTTTTAGTGTTAATTTGTAGAGTTATATATATATATATTCACTGCGCTGACGATTTTTATTCAACTAAGCATAGAGATCAGGACGCAGACCTTAATAGAATACACTTAATACAAGCGTAATATTATATTGCAAATAATACTCTTTGAATTGATAATAAAACAAAATGAGAACATTCGGTTAGCTTTATAAGCCAACTCGAAGACAAGCAAAATTTTTAGAATAAAAAGTGAAGATCGAATAAAAATGATCACAATTTCTTATGAATTTTTGGCAAAATATTACGTAACTTCTGAATCAGAACCACTGTATGCTTCACCCACAGCCGGGCGCATCCATGAGCGAAGCGTGATGCGGTTGTCTTTAAACAATTATCACTTGCAAATTGTTTTCTAATGTCAGCGAGTTTTGTGTTGGAAGGGAACGTGAGAAGCGTGCTCACAGCGGTCCGAGCACTTCTCGGCGCCACTTGAAAAGAGCGATAAGGAGAGTTTGTAGAAGAAACTGTATAGTGAAATTTATAAATATAAATAAACAAGTCTAAAACTGGAGGAAAAGATTTACAATCCATATCGGGGAGTGTTTTCAACTCTATCATACTGTACAAAATTATAAAAAATAAAATATTGATTTTTTTTTGCAAATATATATTTCTCGATGTCAATCAATTCATATAAGTCCAATATCATTAGAATCCGTTACTTAGTTCCAAAGCTCTGCTAAATAATACGATGGTCTGTAAATGCACGTTTCTGCCACGAAGGAGCGCGGAGTAGCTGATAGCCAACATCCAGAATGGTCTGGAGTGCAAAGGGTTGAAATGTGTTCAAACCGTAATTAAACAACTAAAATATGGATACTATTGAACGTCGATACCTATAGAGCAAAATAATATTTGAATGCTCCTAACTATACAAATTAATCAATTGTTTGAAGTTGAAAATACAAAATTATAACTTCACATTAACGTCGCATTTAATTACAGAATCGCCTGACAAAGCTGATATTCCATTGATCAAAGTTCCAAAGGGTTATCAGTTCGTAGGAAGAATAAATACTTTCTCCGCAAACGAAAGTAGCAAAATTAAATATTTTCGTGAAAAGATTAGCTCGCTCCGGAGCACTGTAGCCCGTAGAGAGCAATAGCCTCTCGGCGGAGCGAGGCGCGCGCCTAGAGATCGCCGTGGCATAGCGGTCCGCAGTACGCGGAGCACCCCTATGTCCGGAATCCATGTTCTCCCTTTGTCGGCCCCCTTCCCCCACCCGACTCATTCTTGACCAGGTCCGGAAGGGTGGCATTTCTGCCCGCCCATCCCCTTCTCCCCGAACGGCGCGGCGGCGAGCTCAGACGCCGGGCGGCTGGGCGTCGCTGAGCCTTTCCGCCTTCGGGATAGGTCGGCGCGGCATGGGAAGGGTGTGGTCGGTGGCCGGGGTGGTTTATGCTAATCGCGGCGGCTTTTAAAGCCCTCGAAAATCGCGGACAAAAAGAAGAAGGGTGAGCGGCTTGCCTGTGCCTACCCCTGCTCCCACACAGCTCTATCGATTTTTCTCCCTTCTGTGGAGCGGTGCCGCGCCGCCGGGGCCGTTGCCACCCCAAAGCCTGACCCACACCGACGAGTCCTGTGCCGGCGGAAACGGCCGGCACGAATCGGCAGGGGCGCGGCCACCACATAGCCGGGCACACACAAGCCCCGGGAAAGCGAGGGGGCAGTGCGTGGTGCCGGCCGGGAAATATTGCGTGGCCGGCGCAGTGTCCGGCCGGAACCGGCGAAAACCTCACCGAACTGAAAAACGCGCCGCGTCGAGTCGCGTCGAGACGCTCGCCAGCCATCGTCGTCGGCTGCCGCCATCGCCATCGCCGACGTTGTCCACGGGCATCTTCTTCCGCCGCGAGTTTGATTATTGTGGTGCCAACAGGATGATTCGACGCCGTTTTGCGATTCTACGCGCGACGAACAGATTTTCCGTAGCGAGGCCCACTTCGCCGAAAAATCGACGTCGTCGTGACCCGTTTGTACCTGCGGATACGATACGCCCCCGGTGCAAGGACCACTGACGTAAGTAGCCACGCGACCGACGCCCGGATACCATTACACGTTTTACACCGTCGCCCCGTCGATGTTGAACTCGATCTTATGGAGAGTTTCCTGGAGGAAAGAATGTCGGGTGCCGAATGGTAACCGGAGCTGGATGGGTTCGAGGACGAGGTTCCAAGTGCAGCTCCGAGGAGGGAACGATCTCGGCGTTGATACCTGATTGTTGCGGATCGCAGTGTGATAGAGTTATATCGATCGGAAAGAGATTAGTTTCATGCAGTTGACTGGTTCAGTGCCACGCCGGTATTCAGATTCGGTTTCATTGCAGCTCGCTCGGACGAATTTCGCTCAACCTGAGCATTTAGGATGCTAAAGAGTTCGGGTGCCGGATACTGTGATCTGTTCTAGCGTTTCAGTTGCAGTCGCATTAACGCACAGCACGTGGAGTGCAGCGTTAGATTTTGGTGACGAGAATTATTTCACGAAGTTCTAAAAATTTATTTCTATTGTTGGGGGTTGACCGATGACATTTGTATCACGGGGGCGGTTGTAACAGATTAAATATCTCGGAATATATGGTAGTTATTATTACGCAATCCGGATATGTAGTGTAAAATGTAATTTAACACAGACTCATCCATCGTACTTAGGTAAACACGAAATATACATCTGCATAAGGAAGACAATATCTTTTCGGCATCTAAAAGCTAACTTTTCTTGAAACTTTGAAATTGTGGTACAAGTGCTTTTCTAGAGAATATGTTCTTCTTCTTCGTTTAAATCTTCAATTTCATGTATCCTAAAGTAATTTTAATAGTTACTTTGCATCGATGAGCTTGTTATAAATAACAATTTATAATTGAAGTTCGAAAATGCAGGGGACGATTGCAACGTCAATAGTCTGAGTCGACCGTAAAAGACTTCTAATTTTCTTCTTCTTATAATTTAAACAAGTACCTGCATTTATTATGTTAACTAATAAGTTTAAAACTGCTACAATTTAATATCGTAATTAAACTTTTAATATGTGTCGTACAACAATTAGAAAATCTGATAAAGGAACCATGGATATAAAAGCATACGAAGATTGCTAGGAACCTTGTAGCACAAACAAATTTAACGAAAAATCAGTCCCATGGTCTCTAACTGTAAATGACTGGGCACTTAAAGAACACCATGGTGTGTTATAACCGATCTGGAGTCGGAGCTAGTCGTAACATTTTACCGGCATCTCATATTTTACTATTAACTAGGACATTCTTTGATGCGGGATGAAAACAGATAAGTTAGTGAGAGACTCCTGCATTAATTGTCATCGCAAATTACAATAGGTTATTTGTAATCGTGTTCGAAAATCAAAGTGTTACAACCGTCATCGATCTCCCCAACATTTGAACAAATTTGGTTGCACCTGAGCGTTTAGGATGTCGAATATCAGCCATCGTGATCAATTTTAATCAGTGATGCGTGGGAACCCAAAAACTTCGGGAACCCAATAATCGGAACGAGTCGGGGTGACATCGGTTCAAGCCGGGGGTCTGTTCTCGAAAATTTTAAGAGTCCCGGAAATGTTTGGAATTCTCAAAAAAGGTTCAGCTTCTCGTCAGAATACAGATTCTCGAAAATGTTCAGCTTCTCGTCAGAATCCAGATTCTCGAAAATGTTCACAACGTTTCGTTTTCTTGCATTTAAAGAATCTCCGCATGCCATACACGCATAAAGATCTACAGAGTGGAGATAACAATTTTTCACTAGATTTCGAGAATACCCCAAAAATATCAAATACGGGCCAAACGAAATTTTACTAGAATGTTTATTAAAACGCAAAAAAATCAAATGGCATCTAGTTGAATAAATGTTCACTGTCTAGTTTTGTTAGTTAAATAACTTTGATACAGTGGGACATTCTGGGTACTCGATGACTATGAAGCTTAAAATAGACGATGAAGCTTAAAAGCGACTTACCTGAATGAGTTGCAACAATTTCTTATGTTATTAAATTTTACAGAACTTTTCATTTTTGCTATCAACGGCTCAATTATCACTAGTTTTCCGATTTTCGTTATCGATGAAGAGAATGTCACTAGATTCTTTGACTCGAACTACTGAGCGACGCTCGCCGAATCGACGACATTGGCGGGCGCCGTTCGACCATTTTTTATCGCCTGTCTCTGAAACACAGTGCTGAACAAACGTTCTCTAGCTTCCACAAAATAACTCAAATCTATTATAAATATATTACATTGAAATTCAAACACCGAGTCTCAAGCTAAAAACTGTATCAATAATCAAAACTGAAGGATCGCTGAACTTGAATTGAAAGTTGTTGGTGTTTCACCTGTTGTAACTTCGTGAAAAATAATAGCATAACATTCTACTTTAGTTCTTATAGAGCGGAACCTCTACTCTCACCTCCCTATATCCAATTTATTGTCCAAAATCACAATTGTTCAAATTTTACAAACTCTGCAGCGTTTAAAGTTAGCAGAGATAGTCTTCTTTGCGAATTGACCTAACAAAGTTACAGCCGTTTGCTAATCTATTGAACAAAGTCCATTTCTCGCGTCTGATTTCTATAGTACTAATAATATAAATAAAAAATCTCTTGTATATATTTCAAAATATAGTTTCCGATCAGGAAAATGAGCTAACAGAGATTGTTGCGCGTCGTTCTCTCTCGAAATTACGACAACTTCAATTCCAACAACTTTCAATTCAAATTTGACGATGACAAGGGGTGATTACTTATTAAAATAAGAAGTTCTGTTTTCGATGGATAAATAAATTGATCAATTGTAAATTATGCTAATAATTTCACTTGCGAAGAACGTTTATTAAATAATTTAAAAT
The DNA here is from genome assembly GCF_028453695.1 of Augochlora pura. Classification (NCBI taxonomy): domain Eukaryota; kingdom Metazoa; phylum Arthropoda; class Insecta; order Hymenoptera; family Halictidae; genus Augochlora; species Augochlora pura. The sequence continues at coordinate 25,846,820 of NC_135778.1, read as the reverse complement.
CCTAGAAATTTTCTATGAATAATTATCGGTATTATCAAAATGGAGGAATTTTTAAAAAGTAAATTTATACTATTATGTATAAATTACTACAAGTTTTCAATAGAATATTTAATTGTATTATGTGTTTAATAGAAATTAAAATTTCAATATATTTATCGATTATTAATACTTTAGTCGCAGTATAATGCGTGTTTATAGTAAATAATATTTGTTTAAGTAGAGGATTTGCCAAACATCTCAATGACGATAATATATTTGCAGAGAAAATTATAATTTATGCAATAATCACGATGTGATGTTAATTGCATAATAATCGGCAGAAAATTACTATTAATTTTTAAACAATGATATTTTTCGAAATCTGAGACTCGAAGAACTGTTTTATCGATCATGGGCGTCGCCGGCTTATTCAAAATGGCGCGCACCCCCTCCATGTCGTGAAAGCTGTGTCTTACTCTAACGTACGCCACGCGGTGCAACGAAAATCAAGAAAGAGGATATTAACGTGTTCTATTATCATTAAGTTATGACAAAAATAAGTAAACCAAGTGCAAAATATTAGAAACATTTAAACAGTTTTAAAAAACGATCGTATTAATATCAAATTATCGATATTACCAAGATAAGAAATAAATGTCTACGCAGTGTCTGCACTTTGTAATATATGAAGACTATTTTGCATAAAGATAAATTTTGTATGATTCGCAAATATACTACTATTACATAAGTTAAAATTGTATAGCTCTTCACGTCGAAGCGTAAGATACTTGCGAAGTCGAAATTGAATTTCGCCGACTTTGATCATTATTAAAATATGTTTGTACGTTCGAAAATTCTATCAACATGCGTCATCTTGTCCAAGGAAGTTCACAGAACAATATAGTGTAAGAAACAATTGCATAACTATTGTTGTTGAAGTGTAAGATGTTTTTAAACTCGAAAATATGCTCAAAAATTAGGCGAAGAACTTGCAGGTTCCCCGTGCTTTAATAATTGTTTAAACGTATTTGCGTGATTGAAGTATTCCGTAAGACTATATTATATTGTTTAAAAGAATGCATATAACAATGAGATATAATTTATAATTGCATGATTACTATAACTATGGCACGAAATAATTCTCAGATATCAGAGAAGACTTCAGATATCGCTTTCAATATGACACTTATTTAAACAAATTTACATGTTAACAATTATATATTAAATCACATCATTTCATTAACGAAAGTCTACCGAATTCGCAAGAATTAATTTATGAAAATATCTTCAAAACTGACCACTTCGGGAGATTGTTTTAGAATAATAATTATCTTATAACATTCAGGCATCTCTGGTAACATAATAATTATTTAAACAAATTTAGATACTGACAATACAATTATTTACTACATCACCATATTTAGAAGTATCTGAAGTATTAAAAAATAATTGCGTAATCGTCATTAAAGTGCAACGCATCTTCAAACTGGAAAATGTAAAAATGAACTTTCGTTCTGTCGATTTTACTGAAAAATTGATTAAAACAATTTTGCGTATGAACAACAGTATATTTGAATCGCATGATTATTCGTAAGAGACCACAGCACAATACCGCGTGAGACACGACTGACTGAATAGCGACACCCTTCGAAAATCATAAATATGCACCTTTCGAGTAAGATTTCAAGTTCATTATACAGTATAATGAAGCTTTTGCTGGACCGCGAAATCCAGGGGCGTGCGAACATTTCGTAGTACAGCGCAAGGTGCAACCGGAGGGGGGGGGGGGATCCAGATACGGTTAGGTCCAGCACAAGGACGTAAACGAGCGCGAGAGGGCGAACGATGGCAGGCGTGGGCATGCAAATGCTCGTACGAATTATAACGGGCACGTAACCGCGTTTCAATTTGAATGTACAACGTCGACAAAATGGCGGCCACGAATTAATGCTTCGCCGCAAAGTCGAGCGCCACCTTTTTTTCACAAAATGGCGGGTGAACGGCCCGCAAATTTTCCTCCGCGAAGTCACTCGACGATTTCTACGGATACGTGAAATTAATTTTTACGACCGGCAATTCGGTTTTTTTCGTGCAAACGAATAATTGTTTTAAGCGGGCAATCAAGTTTTTCGGTAAACATGTTTTTAAAATAGGTAATTGATTTTGTAAAGCGAGCAAGCAATTAAGATATTTTTAGTAAGCAAGCAATTAATTTTTTTTCTCGAGCGAATAAGCAATTAAGACGTTTTAAGCAAGCGAGCAATTAATTTTTTCAAGCGAGTGAGCAATTAATTTTTTTCAACCGAGTAAGCAATTAAGATGTTTTAAACACGTAAACTAATTATTAGACTGTAGATTTGATGCTCTTATATTATTGAGATGATGGTGAACAAATTAATATTATTGTTTAAGTAAAACTTGTTAAAATTACCAGAAACGAATTGAATCTATATCTGGTAGTTTTATTTTGGAATTGACGTAGATGATTTTTAATTTACATAAAGATTTTCAACATATTAATTGTACATTGATCAAATTTATAATAATCCTACAAATTATGAATTTTTCTGCTTGTACAATTTGTAACAATTTTTGGAAACATAAAATAGACACTTTTGAAGAATTTCGCAGTTTTGAATTTTTATAAATGAAATTTTTTTAAATAATGTTACTAAAGAATAATATTTATATATGATACGACTGAATTTTTTTAATACCTGTCAGATACGAATAAAAATACATTGAAAAATAAATCCATCGACGAATATATTCACTGAAAAATAAATCCGATATACAAAACAAAACGCCTTTGAAGTAAAACGAACCTCAGTTTTCCGCTCGTAATCGGCTTGATTGAAATTCCGCGCGCCGAACGGAATCAACTTCAATCGGTTCTAGCAGGGTATCATTAACTCGCGAGCATTCGGCGCGCGAATCGAAGCCACCGGTTCACGGATCAATTATTAATTAACTTATTCCGCCGGCAATAATTGCGACACGAGGGTACGCGCGCGTCCTCCCGAGTGCATCGCGCGGTGCAGCGTCAGATTTTATCTGCGTGAGAAAACCGCGGATCGTCCCTTCGATCGCTCGTAGCGAAAGCTGAGAGATTCCGACGAAAGTGACTTTATGGGCACTAAATCGCCTGTGGCTTTGCCGCGAGAATTGCAGCGAAACGCTATAGATGCAAGCTTGATACGACTTGCATTCTCGCCTTGGTTCGATCTCAATTGTTTGCAATAGTTTAGTCATAGACGCGACGTCGATGATAAAGGAAATTTTCTAGATTTTGTTGTGCCGAACAAGATTCTGAAAACTACTGAATATCCTTTTTGGTTTTTTAAATATTTTATTTTGAAAGGAAAAAAAGTCCTCGAATAGAATTTTTCTGGGAACGACTGTCCGGATTGTAATCTTGACAGATTCATCTACAATTCAACAGGTTAAAACAAAAGTGATACGAGTTAATTTTGTACTGGGTTGATTTAATGTTATAAGATGATATTTAATTTAGTATTTCATTCGAAGTATTTTTATTATTTTAAGCTGAAGCTTGAAAGTGATTTGCGTAAAAGATTTGCAACTATTTTTTATGTTATTAAATTTTACAGAACTTTTATTTCATCCTTTACTTATTCACAAATCGTTTTTTTTTTACTGACACCATTTCTGCTTTCAACGGCTTAATTGTCACTAGTTTTCCGATTTTCGTTATCGATGAAGAGAATGTCACTAGATTCTTTGACTCGAACTACTGAGCGACCCTCGCCGAATCGACGACATTGGCGGGCGCCGTTCGACCATTTTGATCATCCGTCTGTGAAATACAGTGCTGTACAGACGTTCTCTAGCTTTCACGAAACAACCAAAACTATTATAAAAATATTATATTGGAATTTAAACACCGAATCTCAGGCTAAAAATTGTATCAATAATTAAAATTAAAGGATTGCTACACTTGGATTGAAAATTGTTGGCGTTTCACCTGTTGTAACTTCGTGAAAAATAATAGCATAACATTCTACTTTAGTTCTTATAGAGCGGAACCTCTACTCTCACCTCCCTATATCCAATTTATTGTCCAAAATCACAATTGTTCAAATTTTACAAACTCTGCAGCGATATTTAACACAGAAATTAATTTGGAGAGAGAACACTCCCATACTTTTCGTCTTATCTCTCTTGTCGCAGTATCTTCTTCAAAACACCAGTTGACAATATCAAAAATAGAAGCTGGTGCCTTTAAAATGAGCATAAGTAGACTTTCTTGCGAATTTGTCTCACAAAGTTTTCTGCGGATTCAATGTCATAAATCCCGTAGAAATATTTCAGTTAGCCAAACTATTAAGCAACGTTCATTTTTCGTTCCTGATTTCTATGGTACTAATAATATAAATAAAAAATATCCTATATATATAGGATTGTTGTACAACGTTCTCTCTCGAAATTACTAGTTAAATTCCAGTAACTTTTAATTCAAGTTTAACGATGACAGGAGGTGATTACTTATAAAAATAATATAAAATTATAGTAATAAGTAAATAAAATTTATATTTATAAGTAAATAAAATTTACTTATTACTATAATTAATTTGATTGATCATTAATACAATAGTCGTTAAAGACAAAAATAATTTGGAAATATTAAAAATACATTCTTCGATCTGCAAATTAAATTCATGTACACATCCTCCTTCGATCTTGGCAAATTAAATTATATAGTCGTAAGTGTAAATATAAATAACTGCAAGTAATATTTGTACTTACAAGAACCGTTTATTAAATCACGCAAGATTCTAAAAACTTTGTAAAAATAATTATCAAAGAGCGATTATTTATTAAAATATGATAACTTCGTTTGGTCTGACTGTTAACCCTTTGACTACTGTTGTCGCCTATTGGCGTCCGACACATGCTGGCTTCCTGGTGCTGTAGGCGCCAATAGGCGTCCAAATCAAATTTCGCCTGTTTCGCTGTTTATTATTAAATTCGATTATTAAATGTTGTAAAAAAGAATCTTAAAATCAATGTTCACTTCGAGTAATGTTGGTTTAATGTAATAGAATTCGGTATATTGAATATTTTAATATATTTCCTCGGAAATACGTGTCTGACGAAAAACTTCGCCGTGCTTAGTGGCAAGTCTGCCGTAGCCAAAGGGTTAAGGTGATGCCAATTAACTGATCGTCGATGAAAATGTTGCAAACGGCTTCGACAATGAATTATTGCCAAGAAAACTTGGACCAACGATAGAAACGGCTATGTCCGACACCTTCTAACTCGAGCTCTAACACCAGTAGTCGCGAGAACGGAGCGTCAGCCGTACTCGCTCTGCGATTGGCCTATATTTTTCATTAACGACTCATTAACAAAGCCGAAGATAACATTTTCACTAAGGAAGAAGTCACTTAAAATTATCTCAAGAATCGCCAATTTCAAAAGCTTCAACGTTCGAACAATAAAATCAAATAAATATAAATAAATAAAAGCAAGTACTTGCACAGGATGAACATACACATTTTTCTTTTCTTTCCTTTCTTCTTTCGTGTCTCTTCCGACCAAGCTCATCTATCCGCCATCTTATGATAATAATTGTGCAGTTAATTATATTTTTACAGTTGACTTTTAACCTCCTCACGGATGAAGTTTTATAATAGGGCACGATCTATTTAATTGTTCCTTTTTTATTTATCGTCTATTTGGAGGGATTCTGTAGCGAATAGTTTTTCATCCGATTCTCATTTTCTTTACACTTGGAATAATCATAATTTGAAGAAAACTGAACGTACACATACGCGACAGTATCCCCGAAGAAGTTTAAATCCTTATTTATATCAATTTTAAGGTTAACGGACCGGTTGGCATTCCATATCGCATCGCCGTGCGAGAAAATCTAACAGCTAGAAACGATTACTGTCGGAACCTTCTCGCTGTTCGCATAGAAAATCCAGAAAGTATTGACAGAGGCAGGACGCACGACCATCGGCGAAGGCGCCGGAAACGATGGCCGTGCATTTTACGGTGCACACGTGGTGCAAACTGCGGATCGAGTCGAGAAGGAGGCGATCGCGCGGAGCGAGTCCGAAGCCATGAATCCGGCTTACGTGTTTTATACGTTTCCGCGGGATCGTCCGACCGGGTTTATCGGTCAATGGATGCGCCGGCCGGCCGTGTGTCGAGCCGCGGCTTATTCGTAATTAGTTGCGGAGCGACGCGGGGCATTGTAAAAGTCGGTAGGCGCGGCGCAGAGCGGAGCGGAGTGGAACGTGTCGGAGAGGAGCGTGTACCGGAATTACTCTTTAGCGGAGCGAACTGCTGCCTCCGGGCGAATTTATATCGCCGCTCTGTCTACTCCCTCCGGCTCCCCCTCCCTCTCGGGCTTTCACCGCGGAATGCACTTAAATTTCCACGGCGATTGCGCAAGCTCGAACCATGGAAATCCACGAGCCGCGTCGATGGGACGCGTCGAGCTGCCCGAGGATCTACGAACCGAAAACGATATCTTCCGAATAGGAAGCCTCGCGTAGATTATCGCGGATCGTAAACGCCGGCTCTCTCAGCCTTAGGGATCCTGTCAGGTGTTCGAGCTGCTTTTAGTCTTGTTTCTATGTCGGTCGGATGAAATGTGCGAGAACTACACGGTATCTATTCCTATAATATAACCATAAATATATACCGATCTCTCTCTGCTTTTCAGTTTTACCATTAAACTTACCGGCCAGTTTCGTCATTCTTATTTGACAGTCGTTGGAATTGAGAAGGCTCTATCATGCAGAATGATCGAATCTCTGTCTTAGCCCAAGCGTACAATATTCTTACAGAGCATCAAAAGACGAATCCGACGATTATAATGAACATATACTCTCGATTATTTAACCTGAAGATACTTGCATTTGAAATATTAAGTAGTCAATACTCAGGCGCAAGTATCTCACGGTTAAACAGTCGAATGTGTACGATCATTATACTCGTTCGATTCGCTTTTTCACCCTTTATCGAAATACGTGTGACTCTGTTTTGAAATTAAATGAAGCTATTATCATACTCCTTGGACTCGTCTTTTCGCGCTCTACAAGAATGACGAAAACAAGACGCGATACTCTTCTGTTCCCGAATACCATAATCTCTAAAGCTCCGGAAGATTAGGGACTCTTGCTCGGCCAACGCTCAAAATAACGAAAACCGTGCAGAGAGAGAGAGAGAGAGCGTGATCGATTTAGGTGGTGCTGCGGAAGGGTGACGGTCGAGGCAGCATTAAACATTTCTGAGATCAGGCGGTTGTGCACCCTTCTTGCGAAAGAGTAGAAGAATGGTGATTTTTAAGTGGTCAAGCGGGGACGGTAAACACATGCGGAATATGAGCATCAGCCGCCATAGCGAAAACGAGATGCGCGCGGTTACTCCTGCAGAGCAGCCCCTATTACCAGCTGAATTCTAATCGAGTCGCCTAACTCCCTTGGCGGAGGCTAGACGGTCCGCGCAGGTTCTTTTGTCATTCGGAAGACAACGCGCGGTCGACCGAAGATGCTGCGATGGACGTCGACGGAATTAAGTATCCTACTGTGGGAACTTTATTTATACTTTGCAGTGTCCATCGCTCGCCGTCGGCTCAGGGGGATGCTTTTTGGCATAATTTTTCCGACGGTGAATTCATTCGTTTGCAATGAACGAGCAGTATTTGAATTTTCAGTAGCTGTACTCGCTGCGGCGGGAGATTTCCAGCGGGGCGATTCGTGCAACTGGATTTCACTCGCCGCGAATCGGTAATTAGTGCAACCCCTTGCGAAGAATAGGTTCGCACACCTTTCGAGACGCAACGACTTTTTCGAAACTGGACTTGAACGTCTTGGATCTTTTGTTAACCCTTTGCACTCCTGTGTCCAGCGTGACTCGACGCCAGTTTTCATCTGAGGAGCTCCTTTGTCGAGTCTCGCATTTTTTTCAGTCATTTTTGTGATTAGCTTGTTTCATAGTTTCCAATTTCATATTTGTACAGTTCAAACAGTTGGGAGCTGCTGCTAACAAAATTTAAAGATTACTACCAAGTGCGAAGGGTTAAATGTTGCAAAGACGCTAGTTTAGAACGATTGAAATACATTTTATTTTTAATTCCACTATTACGTGAAACTACAAGAACGTTCTCGTTTATAAACGTGTTTTAACCGAACCTGTAATGAAAATTTGAAAAAATGCGTTTTGCAGATTTCGATGGCTCGCGTGTATGGTGGTGATAAATGTGGAAATTATACAAGGTCAAGCTACGGAGAGATTGGTAAATTGTCTGTCTTTGTATGGAATCCGTAAAAATCTGCAATTTTTAAGCATTCTTTAAATGGGGAAAACAAGTAAGGAAATAATCTTCCTTGTTTTTCGTTTCATTCAAGGATTATCGCTCATCGAAAACTACTTTTTCCTGATTATGACATTTAATATGTAACAATTGAAATTATATTTATAAATAAAAAGAAGATGTTATTATTCGAAATAATTCATTGAGATCTACACAAATAATAAGTAATTATCTTCTTTTTTTTGCTAAACTTCCAAACAACGAATAATTTAATGACAGTCCATTGGTAACGATTTGAAATTCTATTTATAAATAAGAAATACAAATTATTATTCTGAATAAATCGTTAACATCTATTCAAATGATAAGTAATAAATAATTATCTCGTTTCTCATCGAAACTTCCAAATAACCAATACTTTTTTATTCAATTAATCATTTCAATAGACAATTACTTGAATGATGCCGAATTCTTGACATTCTCGACGCGTTCCACCGTATAAATAATAAATAATCAATAAATAACAATTAAAATTCCATTCACAAACGAAAAATAAATTATATTATATCAGCCAATACATTTACATCCATCCGAATAATAAATAATTATTTGTATCTTCCGCTTAAGCTACCAAATAACAAATAACATTTCATTCGAACGATCGTCGCGAACGAACATTTACTTGAACGATGCCGACACACTGCGTCATCGATCTCTATCCAGAAACCACAAAACGATCAGCTACGAAACTCAGCTCGAAATTCATTCGCAACTAGACATTCCCGTTGTCCCCGATTTTTAGTAACCCGCTGAACCACGACCATAATCATTGGAGCAGGTAACACACGGAGTTCGTGACGGTTGTACGATAAATTCGAGTAAAGAATTGTCGCTTCGATAGAAAATGAAATAACACGTCGGCGGTTTCTAGTTCCCGTCGAGGGACCGCGAACGTATACGTAGCCAGGTTCTCGCACGTACAATCGGAATTGTTAGGACCCGCCTCGACATCATCGATCCTGGATCCCGTGGGCGTTCTCCTTCGTCATGCTCGAAATCTATCTCTCACGGCGCGGCGCAACATACACCTTTGCGAAATATCACGGCGCCGCGGCTCGGCACCTGGCGCGGCCAACACGCGGCTACGTAACTCCGATCGGTCGATAATCCTCGGATTAATAATTAGTATCCATCCCTGCGAGCCAGGAACCGGCGCGGCGCGGCTCGGCTCGGCTCGGCGCGAACGCCGCGTATCGCGTGTTCTCAGAGCCCGCTGATTTGTCGTTCACACTTTTTTCCATCGACGGCAATAACTAACGCAACTGGGCCCCGCGCGCGCGCGCGCGCGTTTCCACTTCGCCGGGCAATTAATTCAAAGCCCCGACCCGATCTTATCGGCACCGCGGAACTGTTATTTATTGTTGCTCGTATTCGGCGGGCTGCGCGCAACCATAAGCCCTCATCGACGCGCAATTCCGCGGAATATTAGCCGCTCCGTTAATTGGATCTTTCTCCATCGTTTTCGTACTACCGGTACTAAACCGGGCCGGTTTTGATTGCGAGCCGCTTTCGTCATGCCTCGCGGTCGATCTTACGGTTCCCGAGGAACTTTTCCGTTCCGGTGAAAAACGTGGAATCGTCGACCGACGCCGCACACTCGTTCGAGCAATACAGAAGTAGTCGAGAAATCGATACTTTTTTCTAATCTTTTTAACAATATACCTACCAAGTCGGTCAAAATCACCGATACCACACTTTTTCTTTTAAAATCTTTTAGATTATAAAGTCTTTTACATACGAAGTTATTAAATGGATATCACGATTAAAGCATAAATTATAATACAAATGGCAGAAAGTCTATATAAATCCAGTCTTGCCATTCATCTAAAGCAAAACGCTTAGCCACTGTTCGAGCTCGGTAGATTTAGTGTTAACACATATTCCGTTCGCACAACAAAACTTCGTCGTTTCGCAAACAATCGCCAATGGCCAAACGACGAAAATTTGTCATTTGTACTAGGGTGTCTCATAAGTTCTACCCTTTTTTGCGATGCAAACAAAAGTAACCCTTTCGCTCCGAACGACGGACATATACGTCATCCACATGGAACCTCGGGGAGCCGAACGCCGGATATATCCGTCATCCATATGAAAACTCGGGGAGCCGAACGCCGGATATATCCGACATACCGGTAAAATCACGGTCTAATTTTTAGATAGCGCAGCCTCTTGCGACTGATGCGTGAATCTTTTGACGAAACAAATAAACGACACACCACTCAAATTATATTCGTTACACCTGCATTTTTCGATTACTACTGTGTTACATGCCATAAAAGGATAAAAAATCGAAAGTACTGAGTTTGGGATAAAGAATTTCAGTGAAGTTTCGTATTGGTACGTCCACCTGCCGTCTATAAATATCCTCTCATTTCTTATAAGTATTATAAGTTACTATCATTTCAATAAAGTGTTTAGGTTGTGCCCTTCACAAAATGGCGTCAAGAGAATTGCAACTGGCGTGCAACTTGGGTAGATCGAGAATTCATTTGGATAGCAATATGCACACTTTCGGCGGGAGGACCCGTTCAGGAGTGGCGCAACGGCGGACTGATTCGTCGTAGCGAAAGGGTTAATAGACGATATTTGTTGCTCAAGGTTGATGCATTATGTTATACTTGAACCGTTCTGCTCTACTATCTTCTTCCATCTCTCAAGGAGCCTCGTTATGCCATCTTTACAAAACAGTTTAGACTTACCTGCAAAATATTCATAGAGTTGCGTTTTTATTTTATTTTGTTCCTCCAGTGTCAGTCTTATCGTACTAATTGAACACTTTTGTCTTGGGTTTTCAATCGCTTAATTACACTCGACACAAGATGCAACACCGAAATACAGCGCGTTTTGATAGAGCTTAATCTGATGCGGATACTGTGCTCGACTGAATTTAGACATTATGTGAAAAGTAGCAAGTTTATTTATATATTAAGAATTTATTGCAATCAAAGTGACTTAATTTTTCAAACTAAAAGTATTATACATATATTGCAAAAAATAATTTATTCTTGTTCTTTTGATTCTAAATAAATTGTATTCTCATGTTTAACAAACGTAATAATGATTATTATGATAATTTTAGAATAATTTTAAGTAAAGATGATACAATTATAACCATTACTGAAAAATATATGATTTTTAACAATTTATGTTTTTTTTTTATATATAGCATATCATTTCTACAGATAGTGTTAAGAAGTGTCGGTATTTTGTCAATGGCTTTAAACTAACTTTTGTTAGTAAAGTAATGGCGGTACGAAAGATTACCAAACGACTATGTATGAATGGCGTGTTCGTAATCTAAGTCTTTATTTTTACATAAATAGTATATACTACAAATTTATTTATCAATAAATGTTCTACGAATTTATTTATTTATCAATCACACATGGAAAACATGTTAGTATGAACAGTGATTTCTTTGTCTCTGCTGCCTCGAGCATTGTTAATATGTAAATAATAACAATAATAGTAATGAATGTACAATAGATATGAGTGGATTATTCGATCGGGGGAATTAAACAATTGTTATTTTGATTACTATATGATTGAATTATTTATCTTATTGTCTTGTCTTGTTGTCTCGAAGTTAGAGACAATTCTCGAGAACCTAACCTGTACATTCGAGAAACTTCAAACTAACTTTTGACACCATACCATCTGACACCATAAACCAGGAGGAAGACATCGAGCCCGAGAAGAGACATCGGACCCTTGAACTTTCTCTTGGTGCTCAATGGCCATTTTGACGTATCGTAAACCCCGTGGATCGTGGAAATTACCGTATGTAAAAGCGACCCTGTGCAGCCAGCGAATTTGGGGAAAACCCAAGCCATCGATCTTCGGAGACAACATTCCGAAGGACGGTACTTGGTCTTCTGTAACAAATTTCGTATTGGCTGATAGAAAAGGAGGGGAATATTCTACTCTCAAAACTTTCACTGTCCACATGGTAACTAAAACGTTTGCTCAATTACATTAATTTATTCGTCTACAAAGTCCGTAGACCTTTGCAAAGCGATGAAAATTGATCGATGAAAGTTGATTTTTTCATAGAATGTCACTGAATTCTTCAAACCAGACCACTCGGCGCCGTACTGTCGTTTGGAAATTCGCTTTCCTAGCTTAAATTATTTTAGCGTTGTTTCAAAGTTTCAGCCCATATTACAGTAAATAATTGAATTCGTCTCGACACCATCACCAGATGAGAAATATATATTAACATTTAGAAAATTAGGCTGGCATTTTTTAAAAATAAAATTTGATTTCGAAGCTTTTATATTTCTATACGTGGAAAGGTGAATATTGATCAGCTTTCGTTGAAAACATATTTTTGCCAGATCATTAAAAATATCTGAAATAGCGTGATTTGTGTCGAACTTAGATACAAGCGTGTAATGGTCTGGAATGTGTAATTTTTGGACAAAAATATAAAGAAATATAAACATAGAAAAGCTCTAATTAAACGTCACGAAAGGAATTACACCACCATCGCGATCGATTAACCCTTTAACTACAGCATACTCTCGAATGGATCAATGCAAGCGAAGCGGAATATAAAAATCAGTCGCTATGACATCCTGTCGCAGACTGTTACAAAGATAATCATACAGAAAGAAATTCAATGTTCATAATAAATAACAAGTTTCATTTGATAAACATTATGCTTAACAAACCGATAAGTTGATGCCACAGCGATAATATTACAACCCGCAAAATACATAGATCATATATTTACGCCTCTCGTATAAATTTTTAGACTTGCGAGGACGTATATACAGGGTGTCCCAATAGTCACTCGTAATCTGCAAACAAGAGATATCCGAGATCATTTGGAGTAACTTTTTCCTTTACAAAAATTCAATACGCGGTTTTGTTAACGAGGTATTAACGGAAAACAATCGCCAATGAGAGATAAGCTCGGCTGGCGCAGCCCCACTTCCGCTCATTGGCTCGGTCGCCTCGTGCTAACTGATCCTGTTTCTCATTGATCGCCGTATTTCTTCAATAACTCATTAACTATACCTCCGAGAACATTTTTGTAAACGAGAAAGTTGCTTGAAATTACCTTAAGAATCCCCTATTTCCCGATTGTTAGACTTTGATCGGATTTCCTGTATACGCCTTTCGCAATCAAGGAGTTAAACGGAGCCAACCAAGAGCTCAAGAATTGCAATTGATTCTTGGAATAATTGGTTGATTCTTGGAACGACACATTGGTATTCCTCGTGGTACAGCGGCTAGATCGATCCTCTCGCAAAGCGTGGGAATTGTCGTTGGGAACTAAAAGCGACTTTCCCACGTATAAAACCTGCGACGCCTCCCCCGAGTCGCGAATTAGTGCGCTGGAATTCATCGCTCCTCCTCCAAAAGAAAAAACGATCGAACTAAAAGCGATCGAAACTGACGAAACTAAGGCTCCTCTCCGCGCACGCTGTCATCGCCGTTGTAATCACTTGTTCAGCGTGCAAAGACGTTCATTTGCCTCATAAATGTGCGGAATTTCTCGCGAAGACGTCAGCCGATCGATACAACTGTACAAAGTTGTAATATTGGCGCATAAATTGTTCCTCCTTGAAACATGATGGCGACCAATGCCGGAACGTTTATCGATGTAGGAAATGTCACCAGTTAAATAATAAATATTTTGAGCCCAGTATGACTTTAACTGCTATGATACATATTTAAATATATATTCTTACCTTTATATTTAATAATACCTTATGGTGCATTAAAGTAGTGTGTATAAACGTCAAAATACAACAAACTTTCAATTTTGTATAAGACGTTACATAGATAATTGAAAAAATAGAATCAAATTTTCACGCTGCAGATGTATTCAGATGATTTATAAAGTTGATTTCGAAAGTTATAAAAATAAAGTTTCTTTTCATTTTTGTTACTGGTTTACTTACCTCTATTTTATCACAATATATTTCAAGAAACCGGAAATTTGTTAAATTATTATATTATTTACGGTCTACGTTCTTTCATATCTCCATTTTACATGATTTTTTGATTCATTTATAGCATGTACTTTTTTGTTGCGAATCATCTGACCGAATTCACTTTATGGGAATAGACGACCATGTATAAGACAGGTATAAATATAATTTCTTATCTTAATTTGTTAATGTATTTGAAGAAATTTGTAAAATTATTTGATTCTGAAGGTAGGACGATTGTTAACCCTTTACACTCAAGCGCTTCAGATTTCGAGATGAACGATTCGAATGTTTTTTCAAAAATTGTTTATAAATAACGATAATCTCTTTCAACAAATTATTTGCATCAATTATTTGAAAGACAATTACCGAACTGATCTTATCGATAGACACAATTGATCGATCATTGAACTGTCTATTAATAGACGTTACATTAACCCTTTGCGCTCGATGCTACTCTTAACAATAATCACATTTTTAACGACTCGTTAAATATAAACAAATATAATAATGAAAAAGAAGCGACTCAAAATTCATCTTCGAACTCGAGGGCTCCGCTTCGGAGACAATGCAAATAATTATAAGTTTATAACATAAAAACGCGAGCAAATTATAGAAATTTCATTTATTCTTTTAACAAATTGCATTTCGAATCTGTCCAGAAAATTTTTGTACATGCAACTGCAAAGAAGAAGTTGCTACTTCTCAAATAAGAAAACATAAACATTGACAACGGGCTACCAAGTGCACCGTTGCTATATGGCTGACTGCCTACACGCATGAGTTTCAATTTAGTCTTCTGTCATTCATCGTATCATGCTCGTGTCTATAATCTTTGATTTTTTCAATATTTTTCCCAGCCTCGATATAGCAAATAAGAGAAAAATCAATGAACATTACAGCGACATTGAAAGTACCGATGACGAATTGGAATTATACAGGGTGGTCCATGCAAAACTTGTGCACCTTTTGCAACTCCCAACATATGCATCGGTGAACAAATTTTTTGATGCAAAAGTAGCGTGATTGAAAGCGGTATAGTGTATTGTGCATTTATTTTTCTTTCCAATACTGTCAATTTTATTTTCTCAAATGGAATACTACAATTGGTTATAACAAAATATGAAAGATCATCGAGTTCTGAGCAAAAGAATATTGACCTTTATTAGCGCTAAACCTAATAAGTAATAATCAATTTTGCTGATCTGCAGGAATATGTTACATAAAGAAAATGTTAAAAGATGTAGCGAAATGTAGAGTTAATAAAACGATCAATATTGTTTAACTTGGAATTCGATGTTCTTCCATATTTTTATATAAAATGTGTTATTGCATTTAAATAACCTTATTTATTAATTCTTTTACTTCTATTATTTCATTTTATATTGTTTCTTTTAGGATGCTCCAGTCATATTATATACAGGCTATTTATTGTTATTATTATCATACTAATTTTAGCCTACAGTGTTTTCATGTTCTTCTTCTGTTTCTTCTGCAATTTTTATTTGTTGTTAAATGTAATAAATATAACATTTATAGTTAGCCCACATTCTTATATTGCCTACTTTAATATCTTATTACAATTTATTACTATATTACATATTCAATTAAAGCTCAGCGCACGCGGGAAGCGATTTATTTATAACTACCCCCAGATACCATTACAAACCCGGGAAAACATATGTTATTAAATAAACGAATAAATTTTCATTTTTTAGAGAACAAAGTTAACTCGAAGATCCCCGGTTACACCTATAAAAGAATAAATATATATTACGTACTATGCCACTTTAAACCACGGAACTTCCATACTGAAAATTTCTTGCATATTTCGTTTAAATTGCAGGAGGCGTACAAGTCTCATGAACCACCCTGTATATCCAAACGGTTTTGATATTGAAATTGCTTCGAGTTGCTGGCAGCATGAGTGAAAGAAAGCATTCAAGTGCAAAGGGTTAATACCGGAGTCGACTGCGCGCGACCAATCATCAGCCGTGTCCGACAACATCGATGACTACCGACTGTTTCAATCAAACCGTCATAAAAGGAATTGAATGGCGTTTCTCACCCCCCACCCCCCACCCCGCGCAACACCTCATTTCGGTGTGCCGTTGGAAATCTTGACACACCGAGTGCGACCAACATTCTCTATTCGCCTTTCGCCACGCACGCGGCCCGGAGAAGTATTTTCATCAAGTTTATTCGAATCAAACCATTGTTACATCGTATTCGACGATGGAATATATACATATATATGTATATCCAGCGCGCGACCGCGTAAGTTTCACAATGAACACAAGAGTGTGTTCGCTATAGTATCCGACAGTTATTTCGGTTCAGCCATCTCGACAAGCAATCCCCTATCTTAGAGACGTTAATATTTCATTAATTTATTAAATATAGTTCGTTACATTAGATTACTATGCAGATAATATATTAAATATTGTATTACTTTATTGAACATAATTTATTAAACTATTTGTTAAGACACGAGCAAAAATTTTCATCGTCAATTTCGCGCAGAACATTTCAGCATACAAGAATTTAAATCGTTCCTTATTTCTCCTCGCTTGATAACAAAAAATAATCCCACGGAAATAACCGGAAATTGCCGTTGGACACGAACGATGCGAATCAACGTTGAACATTCGACATATCATTAAATCGACAAACATTTCGAGAAGTCTCGAAATTCTTAAGAACTATACGTCAGCGAAACACGATACCGCTTTAATCGCATTATAACCTCGAATATAATACCACAAATTGTCTCGTATCCGACAAAAGAACCCCTCACCCCTAACGCTGACTTTTCTAAAACCGCTTACGATAAACATCCTTCGACTAATAACGAAGATTCCAGAACCCGCCGCGTAGCCCTAACTGCAAAAGAATGGGTGAGAGGTGCAAGTCGGATCGGCAAAACCCGAAAATTATACAGAATTCGGTTTCGCTTGGCCGGGTGGAGCGTCGACAACAGAGAACGAAGGCAGGTAACAACAATGCGAGTGCGACGGGACGCGAAACCAGTCCAGTTTCGTGCGAGCGAAGGGACCTAGCCAAGAGCTTAGGGTGATTTGGGCCTTAGTGGTCCTGTGGTGGCTGCATACGAATCCTACTGGCCTGCTAAGTCCCAAGTTGTCCTTAGCACGGGCTCCGACCAGCGGGTGCAGTTTCGATGATGCATTCGACTCGTGTGCATCGATACAGTTTTCGCCGTGGGACCGTCGGACTGTTGCGACAATTCCACTTCGAACCACTGCAGCTGCGAAGGCAGAGCTTTTGGACTAAACTGTGCAGCGTTCAGTTCGCGGGTACGAGTACGAACAGAGTTTGTGTTAACGGTGTCGGTATTGGAGCGTTTTCGTTAGCCCCTTGCACTATAATAACGAGTCAGACACGTGATAAAGATTCTGTGCAATACCTATTAAATATTAATATTGTTAACCCCTTGACTACGGCAGGCTTTGACACCGGTCTTACTATACGGCAGAAATCGAGTTACGACGTGCGCTGAAAACAGCAAATTTTCGAATAGAGATGCACTTTTATGAAAACATGTCTCAATGATCAAAAAATCTAAATTTCACTACGTTAAAACAATATCTTTTCTTTCTTCGTATCCTGAGCCGGACTGCTACTGTAAATGTTGAACATTTACTATTAATGTAATGCTTTTTCCCAATATATATATATAGTAATCTAGTAAAGTGTGATATAATTCGAAACTTGAATAAATACAAAATTTTACATCACATTTCTTGCATTCGTAACGTGTCTCGCTTCTTTCGTCATGTTTTTGTCGCACTACGCGTTTGTTCCTTTTGTCTAATTGTGATAACATCTATCGGAATAATTATCGATAAAATTATCAGAACGTCTATAGGCGCTCTCGCTGTTACGAACGCAACATTTCTAAGCGTCTATAGGCGGTTACAGTAGTCAAGGGGTTAACCTATTCTAAGTTCAAATAAAATTGAATTCTTCTTTTGTCAAAGTCTAGAAACAGAAGTGAATAAAGACAATAGAAGAAATAAAAATAATCTGGTCCTATTAAGGACAATATTAAGGACAAATAAGTGCTAATCAACGTGGTGTAAATGGAATCGTAGTGCAAGGGGTTAATAATATTAGTATGAAAATGAAATATTTTACTTTGTATTCAAAATTATCAAAACGAACTACTTTATTTTCTGTTTTAAATTATTAAGACAAAATATTTGATTTTTAAGACGAAATTATTTACTTACTTATTATTTCTTTACTTATTTACCGAACATTCATTTTTTATTTGAAATACTATTCTCCTTCAGTTGTTAAGTATTTCTTATTTAAAATAGTAATCTGAAACACCTTCTCTATAAATATTATCCAACCTAAAATACAATGATCGGTTTATTAAAAATAAATTAACATATACTTTTACGATATTTATTTATGGTGAACCGTGAACGAAAATATATTCGAGACAATTTTGTAACAATCGCTGCACCACTTAAGGGACCAAAACGTGAAAAAGAACTTTCAAAATCGACCGTACTTGTAAAATAATTATCGTTATCAGCAATCGACCAACAATTCCGCCACCGGCTTGAGTACCCATAAAACACGCAATTTTTATGAATCCGGCACGTGTAACCGGATGAACCGATCGCTTTATGATCTATTATAAAACCGCAATAAACGTCGACTTCCTTCAGCGAGTGTCGCCGACGTCCATTTTAATCTCTCGTATGTTAATAAATACCGTATTACAGCGCACCGGTGAACATATCGGTGATTTAACGGTATTAATATCATCAGAAAACATTCGCATTCAAAGTATACTCTTTAGAATTATATACTCTACGTTATAGAAGTTCGTCGATCCAAGGTAATTCTCAGCGACCGACGACATTCCGGAAAAACGAACGCGATCGACTAGAAATAATTGGTCCGCGCCTTGTTCTATTCATTAACCGGAAGCTATTTAACATGTTCAGAGCTGTGTCGATCACATGCGAGTGACGCTAATATTTTACCTGGGTTCTGACTGAGCAATCGAGTTTTTAGATTATTTGATATCTTTTCTCCGGACATGACCGAAGGCACGTGGATACGTAGATGATGATTTTTGAAATTGTTGAGAGCAAAATTCTATGAATTTTAATAAATCACTATAAAATAGCTTCTTCTAGTTTCCGTTCGAGTCCATAAAAGTCGTAAAATTTCCAAGGGGAACCATTGAAAAATCAATTGAAGTATAAGACTGTAACCTCAAGTTATACATAGTCTACGTTGTTATAACGATTGACATAGTCTGCGTGATGATCATCGTGCGCAGCGTCAGTTTCATTCCAAATTTCCTCCGTGTAACTTCTCCTTTTTTAAAATCGTACGCGCCGCGAGAACAGAGCAAAATATTTTCGGTGTTCGTGAAGTGTTTGTGAAACGCATGTCCCCGAGGCATAATTTTGTAATCAGTGTGGAATAATAGTGCAGTGAAAGTGAACGTTGGTGTAAACTGTGACGTTTTACATACGTGGATTACAACTTTTGGATTACAACATTTACAACTGAATGGGTGAGTTTTTCATTAATAATATTTGTGAAATTTTTGAAATCAATAGAAAACTCATGAAATCCTTGTTCGTTGCTTCGAACGTGGCTCAAAGCCGGAGCGCAGCCCTCTCCTTCCTCATTGGCTACCGTTTTTCGTTAATAACTCCTTAACAAAGCCGCCGATTGCATTTTTGCTAAGGAAAAAATTACTCGAAATGGCCTCGGGAACCTCTCATCTCCCGGAATTGTAATAATTTTGATACACCCTGTACGCACCTTGAAGATATCGATCGGATCTTTTCAAGTTTTAACACGGCCTAAGTTATTTTTACGGGCTTGAATGTATTTGTCGTCAAGTAAATTTTACATGCTTTCTTCTAAGATCCTGAAAGTAGAAATATTTTAGTGAATAACAACTGAAAAATCAATTGAAAATAACAATCGAAAAGTCAATTATAATTACCATCGCGGTGTCAAATTATATACCTCGAATATATCGATCGCATTTTTTCGGTTTCGACATGACCTACACCATTTTTACTGACTTATATTGATTCGTCATAAAATACGTACCTCTTGCTTTCTTTTGAGATCATAAAAGTCGAAAAATTACCAAGGGGAACCAATGAAAAATCAATTCCAAGTACAAGACACATAACCTCAAATTTTTAACACAGCGCAAGTAATTCCTACAAGCTTAAATGGATTTATGATAAAGTGCGTTCTTTTTGCTTTCCGTCGAAACCATAGAAATTAAAAACATCTCACGGGAAGTAACTGTGAAGTTAGCTAGCTAATAACGTTCAATCGTATTTCTCGAAGCTATTGATTGGTTTCTCACGACTATCGGAGAATTTACTGATATTCAGTTTATTTCCTGCATTTAGAATATGCGCAGTTGTCGCAACTACCTAATGATCCGCGGTCGTTGAAAAATTAATCGGTGAAAATACGTATAGACGGAATATCGATAGAAATGTTACGATTAAATCCGTAAATTGTTTCTGCGCGTATAAATGCACATTCGTTCGCCGCGTGCACCCTGGAAAGCGCAAAAACTTCAAGGGAACATCGCAGAATGAATGCGCAATAACCACGCGCTACAATTATATTTATCGCTTAAAAATCGAGATTAAGGAAACCGGAGTTCGCTGGGCCGTCCGAGGGAGCAGTAGAGGATCAGTTATGGTTATCGTGTTCTTATGGTGCTCCAGTTAGCTGCAACCACCCGCTATGCGAACGATATTACTGCATGTGTTGCTGTGTCCGAGCACGATGCTCTCGGCCGGAAACCATTCGCGTTACCGCTGCATGCCGGCGATGGTATACTAGAGGCTTAGGCGCGGCACACAGTGGTCGATTTTCATAGAAAATCAATCTGAAACGAAAGGAATGATTCTTTTACAAGCGGTGGATTCTATGCGTGATTGGAAATAGGTACTGTATCGTTCATTTTTACTATCTGAAATAATTCGAAATTATTGAAATGGAAACAAGTCAAAGTTATTTAAATTCATATGATTCGAAACTATTTAAATTCATGTCGTTCAAAATTATTTAAACCGATGCAATTCAAAGTTATTTAAATGGAAACAATTCAAAGTTATTTCAATAGAAACGATTCAAAATTGTTTGAACTGAAACAATTCGAAATTATTTATATGCAAACAATTCAAGTTATTTAAACTCAAACAATTGAATATTATTTAAAATGAAACAATTCAGGATCATCAAAATTGAAATAATTCAAAATCATTTAAACGCATTTAATTTAAAATTGTTTAAACTGAAAACAATTCAGAATTTTTTAAATTGAAACACTTCAAGATTATTTAAGTGGAATTAATATAATATTATGTACTACTAGTTCGATATAACTAACATTAGTTGATTATAATTAATAGTAGAAATTTCTTAATACTTCATCACGATTAATTAGAACTAATACTAGTTAATTATATCTAATACTAAGATAATCAATATTAGTTAATTCTTCATCATGTAACAACATTTAATGTTTACGCAGCGAGATAGTGGTGATGTTAACATTCAAACAACGCGTACTGTATGCAGTTTAAAAATCCTTCTAAATAACCAATGACCCATTTAAAAAGGCAAAACATATTTTTAGACAATAATTGCTAGATAAGTTTACAAAAACGACTTTAAAACCACTCGATCATATATTTTTCACAGGAACGTCTGCTGTCCGAGTGCGAACGACCTAAAGATTTATTTACGTCGAACACAAGGCATCGTTTGAAAAATCGCAAAGAAGCGGTGCTCGCTTAAGTCCCGAGTATGCGCGTAGGTACTGGCCGGAGTTTAAAGGGGAGTGTTGCGCTATATTAGCCGCGATATATTGCGGCGGGGCATAATGATTTCTTCGAGTTTTATGGACCGCGAGATTTACGGTGTCTGGCGTCGCGACGCGACACGCCGGACAATGATACAGCCGTGATTCGCATAATGCAGTCCCCGGGAGCAATTCTTTCCAATGGGAGAGGAATCGAGCTCCGGGCATGCCTCGTCATCGTGTTTCGCGAGCAACTCTATTGTGGCCCGTCGATCGGTCCAACAAACAATCAATCGCTCCAGAGATAACTCGACTGGCGATCTCTCGGCTCCCGATACCACTATCTCGCCGCTAGATGAACATAAACTCCCGCCAGAGTTACTATGCCCGGTTGTACAATGTGTCTCGGGAACGTTCCCGCTGAGAGCTGAACTCGGTCTGCAATTCCACCGCGCTCGTGATTCGCTCGAACGAACTCTGCGACTGTCGGACGGCCTCTTAAAAATATGTTCAATTATATCCGGCGTCCGACGAATTAAGCTAAGTTTTTAAACATTCTTTCATTTGAACACTTATTTACTTATTTATTTATGTTTTAAAGCAGGTGACTTATTTAGCAAATACAGAATTGTTAGTATATTTACAATTACAGTTTCAATGTTATATATTTGAATAAATTGAATCTAGATCTAAGCTAGACCTAATATAAACCTAACCTAACCGTTATTACTAGACCGCAGATTTTATGCATTTATTGCGAAATTGTGTAGTTGCAATTTAAAATTGCAGGAAGGTTGAAAGAATTGAAAAATATAAATATATGATTTTTAGTTCTTGAGCATTATTATGGAAAGAAAGAACTTCAAACTTAGATTCTATATTTCTTTGAATGAAGGATTTTTATGTTGCGTTAACATCGAGATTCCAGTTAATATGATAATTTTCGAGACAGGGTTAGACTTGACTGATATTAGTGAACTATAACTTGCCTTATTTACTCAGATATTAGATAATCATAGCGCATGTTAGTTAACTATACCAAATGACTTAGTTAATTAAGACCGATATAGACTTATTATATTAATGATGGTTAATTATAAATCATGTTGATTATTTATACTGATACCAATATTACTCAATCGATACTAATGTCAGTTAATTAGAACTGATATTAAGTGGTTAGGCGAGAATTAGATACCCATAACTGATTCTGATGCTGTAAATATAATTAAAGTTTAGCTTCCATAACTAATATTGGTAAATTGTAACCAAATTAGTTAACTATAAGTAATATTAGTTACCTATAAATTTAATTCAAAAAATTAATTAACGTTAACTACATAACTAATTAACTACAAGTGAAATTAGTTAACTATAACTCATATTAGATTAACGTAACCGTTTTTAGATCATTGTAATTGATTAAGTGTAGTTAATTAATGACAAATAATATTATATATTTATTAACTGATAATATTTCATAAAAATATTGAATGTAAAATATAGAATAAAGAATGTAAAATATAAAATATAGAATATAGAATATAGAAAATAGAATATAGAATATAGAAAATAAAATATATAAAACGAATTCTAGTAAGTCATGAATTAAGTCACGAATAAATCGCGTAAAATATTTATTTTTCGATTATGTATGTACTAAATGTTAACCTTAATTGGAAACTACATTAAAGAGAGAATCATGTTGCTTTTATTAGTGTTTGAAAATCTGTAGATACATTTGAGCGTATTTAGAAGTTTAAAAGATTGTTCAAACAACCTTCACTATAGATTTATTAATCATAGATACAAAATTAAATTTCAATACTGTTAATTGTAAGATTGTAAATTTAAAAGATCTATAAATACGTTCCAGCATGTCTGAAAGTTTAACGATTGTTCAAACATCCTTCGCCACAGATTTATTAACCATAGACCATTATCCATAGATTCAAAAATAAAGTCATCCATAAATATACAAAGTAACAAAGTTAACAAATTTAGACGAATGATTTTTCAAAATTTTTGGGCCCTCACGGGCACTCGTAGGCACTGAGAACATTACACAGGAAAATGTTTAATTGATTAATTTTCCAAGCATCAAACCAGCTTCTCGTATGTATGTGCCCCATTGTCTGCTCGTTGAGGAAGTACATCTATATTACGTCATGCTGACTACTCTACGAATCCCATACAATGGTCCCATATAATCGACAACCTTAAAAAACCCCGTCGACATCGAGATCCCAAAGACAAGCATCATCAAGAACATCACTTCCGCCATCTTGCCATCGTCGCGCCTCGTACAGCGAGGGGTTCTATACTACCTGGGCATTATAGACACATTCTATACACAATTCTTCGTTCCCTCGCAGAGGCGATATTATTTTCGTCATAGAGATTTCTATTAATATCGTGTTAAGTATAAATGTTATTCCGTTCTTTTATGTCGGAATAAAATTCTGTCCTCTTGTCATTAGTATTTAACCATTTAAGTAAACGTAGACAAACGGAATAAATATTTTTCCCTTTCCATCTAAGAAATTATTACGATAGAAAAAGTGCATCAATCCCGGTAACTATGAAGGAAATAGTACGGCAAGGGGTTAATATATTGCTAATAGTTTTCTTATTAAAATGATACGAAACACGAAATAGATTGGACAAATATTTTTGATTAAAATAAAATCTCGATTGCATTTTGTCAGAATTTGACTGGAATGCGCGAGCTTTGTGATAGTAAAAATAGGTGCGAACATCTGATTAGGGAAGTATTAACAACGACATAGAAACAGGTCTTTCGCGAACGACTGCAAGATCGAGAAGAAGACCAGGGTGAGACAAAAGAAGGTAGGAACGATCTAAAAACAATTGATGCATGCGCGAATCATCTCTATGGCACCATAGGCCAACGCTGGTTACCAGATTGCGCTGATCCACTCGAGTTAACCATATTTCTAACACATTTAACTATTTAATGGTAACATGTTTGGTATCATTTTAATTTAAAGAAACTGACCTATATATAAACGAAACTTTAAGTATAAAAAATTAAAAATAAAAAAATTAAGTCATTGTTTCCATTCTAGGAGTATAACATATTATACATTCATTGATAAAAGTAAATTGTTAATATAATATAATACAGTATAATATAATAAAAAATAATATAATGTAATATTGTATAATATAGTATAAAATAATATATTAAATACATCAAATAAATTTGAAAACTTTAAAAAACATTACAATTCAATATACTTTGTTTGTAAACAATTTGTGAGTTTCAAAACAAAATCAAGGAAAAGAAATGTACATTGTACTCCTAAGTGTTGAAAAAGTTTAAACATGTCCGAGGATCCCTGGAAGCGAATTAAATTATCCAGTATCTCAAAGTAGACAAATGAAAAAATTTAACAGAGTTTATTGTTAAATGTGTTTATTTTTGCGGCGAGTTTTTAAATACAGAAAAACGTGATACGGGTATAGTTCTTTTTGTAGCAAGTCTTTTATTGTACCAATATGTAAGACAGCAGATGACTTTGCCCATTGTATAGGAAAAATATGTTTATAAACTTTCCAGGTTAGAACATTCAACTAGACATCGTAGAATTGCAGCTACAATATTTAATTGCAGTGATTCGTATTTGTACTTCTACGATTTTGGTATTATTCTTTACAGAGACGTGCAGGCCGAGTGAAATTGATCATCTAAATTATTCAATCACAATGAAAAACCATGTTAGACATAAATTTAACCTTTCCTTCGTTTTACCTTCTATTTCATGTAAACGTAAATAAAATTGTTGCTACCTACACGTGCCAGTGTCGTAGTTGGTCAGAAATTCTAGTCACATTGACATTTATTCTCAATATTCCAGAAATTATTACAAAAATTGTTCATATATCTGTTGTCATAAATTTATTAAACATAGATATCAAATTAAATTTCATTGTCGTTAATAGTAAAATTTAAAATTAAATACAACTATAAATTTCCAAAGTTGATAACAAATACTTTTAATATTTGATCATTGCTTGTAGCAAAATTAAAAAATTTAGATAAAGCATTCTTGACAATCTGTATAAATTACTTATAAATGTAAAAAAAAAATCTCTAAATGTTGACGATAAATTTCTTAGTGTTTCGTAATATTTTGAAGCAAAATTATAAAAATTAGCTGAAGGTTACTTGAAATTCTTTTTAATACAATTTCGGAAATATGAAAAACAATGTTTTGTTTAATTGTCATGTAATGATTTAATATTTAAATACTTCTCGAAACAGAATTGAAATATTCAGATATTCAGAAATTATTCAAAAATATGAAAACCAAGGTTTTTTAAAATTAGTTTCAAGTAAATTGTTTAATATTTTAGAAAAATACAAAATAAATTTCTAAATTGTTTTAAACGAGAATTGCTGTATTGAAGAGTTAGAACCTTTAATAACGTAGTAACGAATCAGTTGAGCTTACCAATTTTTCGAAATTTCACGATGGCGGAAAATTTGCATAGCTTTGCGTACTTACGAAAGCGGGGGGCACGTGTGTTTCGAAAAGTTTACAAAGTAAAAAGCGATATAATAAACTATTTCTGTTCTGTTTTCTTGTTGAGTAATTTCATTATCGTTCCACAGGACTGTGTCAGGATGCGGAAAGATTGTTACTCCCAGGATGTCTCAGTAAATGGCTTCTTCGCAGAACGTCCACCATCGGCATCCGGCGTATCCTTTCGTTTCTAGCGCCGTTTACCTGAGCACATAACAAAAAAATTGGTATATGCGCAACGACACAATACATCAAATTTATTAGTAAATCTAACAAATCTAAGAAAAAGCGAATCACACGAAAAGAATCTTTGAGCATGCTTGCTTTCACGAGATTTTTGTGAACTGTGGCAAAATCTTCCCGTGCACAGTTCTCGAATTGATCAATTTTTCAACAAAAATGCAAACTTTTTGTAATTCTAACCTGCGTCATAATATTCTACGGTGTTTTCTGAATAAAATTATGTCGTTTATTGTTAAGTCATGACCGTAGAAACGTGTTCAACAAATTGACCGAAATGAAACCAATATTCTTGGTAGTGACAGAATTAATCAATTAGAGCAACTTGAATTGTAATTTGTTGTGAAACAATTTCATAATATTGTTGAAATACTTGCGAAAGTTATGTAATAACAGGTGGTGCAGTTTCAAAGTAAAAATTTCTTAAAAAATTCTCTTAAAATAGCCTTGATCAGATTAATTAATTTTTAAATATTTATCTGTACTAACTAACTATTCATCATTAAAATATATCATTTCATATAGAAAACTCCGCAAAATATTATTACTACGCAGAGTACAAAATATTGATTGCCATCGAAGTTCAGCACGCGTTGAAATTTCATAATTGGCTTAATTGGAATTGAATTTCTCGAAATCCATATAGGAAAATTCGTGGGAAATTACAAAATCTTGATTCCAGTGCACAAAAATCGCACACCCGCGAAACAGAACGAATCAAATTGATATCTTTCAATGAAGTTTATTCGAGTACATAAATGTAATATACATTATCTGCGAATCCTCGTATCTACAGTACAGATATAATAAAACTAGTCGTGTGAAACATTCGCGTCGAGCAGTCACGTCTCTTTGCAACACGACGCCACATTCGAACCATCGACTCTCGTGCATCGTGCACAGAGAATTGATAGTTGTTCAAAATCAACGTTTGGCTAATATCCCTTAAGTATATTCGTCAAAATATATCGTTCAGAAAACATTTGAAAACGTCGTCGAAACATGACATTATTGTTCTTCCTCTTATCGTCTAAAGAACAGTAAAATCGATACTACAGAGAATTGTACTCGCGCTACAAAACAGATTGTTAAAAAGTGTACGAATTAAAAAACGTAAAAAATGAACGTCTCTTTACAAAAGCAAAAGTCGTCGTCTGTGCAAACAAAAATGAAATACAATCAGTCAGTCAATCAGATGCAATGGAAATACTGTTCCCGTTTTACAGTACTTTCTAATCGATTTTAACCGACATTTTGAATCAACAACTATTTCAAATTAATTTCGTTTCTCGATCGATTTTAAAACAAGATCGGTCGCAGAGTTTTTCTCTTAACGATTGTTCAAGATAACTCTTTCATCTTCGAATCACAGTTAAATAATGTAGCAGTTTGCTTTTGTAGCATTTCTCCATTCCATATTCCTAAATTCCACAGTCCACAACCTACATAAATAAATTTAAGTTATAGTTATAGTTGTTATAGCCGTTTTGTGCGCATTTGAGTTTTGAGAAAATTCGTTTGAAAAATTACGTAATATTTGAGATTTTAGATTTTCCGATGTAAGAATTTTATAATTAAAATTTCAAGATTTAAGAATTTGACTTAATAGCTTTGGATTTTGGAATTTTTAATCTCAGAATATTGAATTTGAGAATTTTTAATTCCATAATATTGAATTCAAGAATTTTGAATTTATGAATTTTGAACTTATGAATTACCGATATAAGAATTTTGTATCTAGGAATTTGGAACTAAGAATTTTAAATATTTCGAATCTGGAATTTGAAATATTTCGAATCTGGAATTTGAAGAATTTCAAATCTCTAGAATTATGTTAAAATTACGAATCTGCTAGCACAAATCAGCTTCTTCATAGAGGCCAAACTGGTGTCGCTAAGGAGAGAGCCCGCGTCGGAGAGGCTGCCACCGAGGACGGGAGGTGCCTCGGCTGCTGCTGACACGCCGCATCTCGCTAGGGCGCAGGCACGTCCGTCGGAGGAAGCGTAGATAAAAGTGGTAGGCTGCAAGGTCGAACAAGCGGCCAAAGCGGTGGAGTCTGCGGCGTCCGCTGAGCCGCCGCAGGTGAAAACGACAGCGAGAGGGGTTGCCTCCTCCGCGGCCCTGAAGAAATCTCCCTATCCTCTCCGTCCACCACGAACGGCTGCCGTTCCCGTAACGGTACCGGCGGACGAGAGGCTGACATACACCGAGGCGATGTCCACTGTCAGGTCAAGGATGAACCTGGTAGAACTCGGCATCGCCTCGGTGAAACCAAGGAGGACAGTTACCGGAGTCCTTTTACTAGAGGTCCCCAATGCTGACGGAGCCGCCAAGGCTAACGCTCTGACTGTAAAAGTAACGGAGGCGCTGGCGGGAACAGGAGCGAGATTCGCGAGATCCGTCAAGCGGGCTGAAATGAGGGTACGCGGTCTCATCGACTCGGCCTCCCCAGGAAGTGGCCTTAGCAGTCGCCTTGACAGGAGGGTGTAGCGAGGAAGAGATGGAGACTGGAATAATACGGTCGACTCCATCGGGGTTAGACACCCTCTGGGTCTAGTGCCCTGTGACAGCCGCATGTAAGGTGGTTGTTGCGGGGAATATTATAGTCGGCTGGACCCAGGCGACTGGCGAGGCATTGCAGTATCACTGCTATTTCGAGGTGGGCAATACGAGGCTGCGATGTACTGCGGCCCAGGCCAGGCCTAACCGCTGCTATGGATACGGCGGTCAGGACCAGAAAGTCAGCGAGTGTCTGGCTCCGCCAATGGCCCGGTGTAATGGGGCCCGTGGGCCCGATTATTCAGGTCAACCTTAACTGCATGAACAGGGCTCAATCGATAAACAGTACTTATATTGGTGAATTACAGCCGATGATAATTAATTTTATCTGATAATAATTATTCATAATTAATATTAGTCAACCATGACTGTTGTTAGGTAATCTGCAAACCAGCGATGAAATCATGGAAAAATTGATCTAGCAGAAACATATTTTCACTAGAAATTGACGCATTAAAAATTGAAATATTAATTAAAAAAGTTTTGGGACTGTAATGTTAGTTTAAATAATATATATAATAATTTTCCAATAATACAATTTCCGATGACAGATGTGAAATTGAATGTTATGGTATACAACAGATGAACATTGGAAGGTTTATTATGTGTTTGTGACTGTAAGTTTGCATAAAATATTAAATTTCAGAAGAGAATTGCAGAGAAGATGAAGACGCGTCTAGGGGAAACAACAAAACTGGGGACATGGAGAATCGGAAGCTGACGATGGTGTTTGTTGTGACAGAATTGGGGTTTTTGTATGGCATGAGCATTAATTTTTAAAATGTAATGCCCTGTTAAATCTCTGTAATGTCCAACACTTGTCGACGCTGCGAAAATGAATGAAAAGATCGTTTCCTATTTCTTTGCTCACACTGTTATCAAAATAATTTCTGTAAACTAGATTGAATTTTCTAATTTTATTGTCTTTAAGACAATTTTTGCTCCGTTGCAACTGTCTTTAAATACTATAATTTTCATGTACATTGATAAAAATATATTCTGATTTTTCAAATAGTTTTGATTTCAAATATATTCTTTTACAAGACAAAACTTGGTAATTTAATAATGTTTTTAGTGTAACAAAAAAAAGGTGTTTCTTTCCATAATTCCGTAACCCTTAATTCTGTATCTGACCATACTTATGGTGCCTCCTATTTCTATTTTGTACGTGTCTGCTGCAGTTACTGTGCTTCGTGTAACAACGTTTCGGACGTGTTCTCGTTTTTAATAATATTGTTTTTTCAAAGTGTCGTTGGTTTGATAGTGCGATATAATACAAAAGGGCACTGAAATACGGCCGTATGGTACATATATAATATGTGATATATAATATATTATACATGATGTATGATGTATGATGTAGAATAAAGTATATATGATATAGAATATAGAATGTACGATATAGAGTATGGAACATAAAATAAAGAATATAGAAGATAGTGTATAATGTAGAATATAGAATATATAAAACGAACCCTACGTAGTACTTTTCTTTTTCTAAACGCTTCTAAGTCGGAGCAACTGGGACACCTAAAAGCCTATAGAGTAAGTAATAACACATTAAAGAGAGGATCATGTTACCTTTAATAGTGTTTGAAGATCTGAAGATACATTTGAACATGTTTGAAAGTTCAAACGATTGTTCAAATATCCTTCGCCACAGATTTATTAACCATAGACACAAAATTATATTTCAATTCTATTAATTACAAGATTGTAAATTTCAAAACTAAAGTCATCCATAAAAATACAATTAAAGAATTTAAAACATTTTCAGTAGGTATTTCCAGTATATTATCACTACTGGTAACAAAGATATAAAATTTAGACGAATGACTTTCAACATTTTCGGGGCCTCACGGTTACTTATAGGCATTGAGAACATTACATAAGAAAATTTTTAATTGATTAATGCTCCAAGCATCGAACCAGCTTCTCGTATGTGTCTCAATGTCTGCTCGTTGAGGAAGTATATATTACGTCATGCTGACTGCTCCACAAATCCCATACAAGGGTCCCATAATCCATAACCTTAGAAACCCCCGTCAACATCGAGATCCCGAAGACAAGGATCATCAAGAACTTCACTTCTGCCATCTTGTCATCGTCGTGTCTCGCACAGCAAGGGGTTCTATACTACCTGGATGGTGTAGACACATTCTATACACAATTCTTCGTTCTCTAGCAGAGGCGATATTATTTTTCATACAGTCGCCAATGCGATGATATTAAATATTAAAAATAGTCTAGGGTCAGAGACCATCTTCACGTTTGTATCACGTGCACGAGGCAGACCGATTAGGTAAATCTGTAGCAATGAGTTGAATAAAAATTCGAAATCGATTAAAAAATCGTCGTGCTTTGTGTAACGCCCTTCCGGTATCTTGCGCTCAGACAATCCTAATCGCTTTCCGCGTCGAATTCTGGAAAATGGCGATTTGTGCCGGGTGAACTACGTTTGTACAGCCCTGCGTGAGCCATCCTAAAACCTTAGACTCACGAAATCGCCTCTGTTCGTTTTTTACAACCTGCGAAAAGGGGCGACGTTACAGTTCTCAAAGGTTTTCTGTCATTTCTAATTGGAAATGTTATTGAACAGAATACTATGCGATGTTCAAGCATATTTGTAAATGTGCGACAGTGATTAGCAATCTGCAAAGACTACATAAATATATAAACTAGGCAATAAATGCGTAAATAAAACATAGAAATAAACAGTTTGTAAACAAGATAAATGTTATCCTGAATTTTTAAACCAAAGTAGAAATTATGGTATTTTAGAGCTTTCAAGGGTTAAACTCTAATTTGGGGGACTGGAGATTTTTGTCTCTTTTGTACATTCTTGTAGATGTTGTCGAGAAAACGGTAGAAGTTCAAGTTCTAAGATGTGGAAAGATGTTTCAGAAGTTGCGCGCGTTGAAAAATTTCTTACATGCATTGTAATCCTGAGTATTCCTTAACATAACTCTTAAAGTAAAGATTAGGTAAAATGGCCAATCATTCGTGCTTATGCTATCATCTAACGATTTTTGGCAAGAATTCCTTTGTAGCGATTCGCGAGGTCGAGATGAAATGCTTATTTCTTTATTTATTTATGAACGGTTTTGTTACAATTACGCGTGCTGGGTCGCCACATGTGTAGCTCTTGCGATCACGAGGTAAATTAGTGTAGTATAGAGAATTCTACTCGGGCGGAAGACAAAGGAATACGCGTGTTCTTAAAACTAGGTCCTGCCAACTAGCGCGGTTAAAACTAACTATACCAAGACTAGAGAGACGCGTTGGGAGTTTTTCTTCGCACGCGACATGGCACCGCATCTTTGTGGCAGCTTCATACGATATTCTGTTCTCTGTACGTGAGATATCTGAAAACTATAGAATCAATGACCGAACGAGGCTGATTGAAACACGTGCTCGTATAACCTCAACTAACTTCATTCTCTTTGGCAACGACACTTGGGAGTTCTGCATTAAACTGAGTTGTTAGAAACTGGACTGCAGATGTCGCACATGCAGCGTCTTGTGGTATACGCCACAACGTTGATATTTATGTTATCATTTAGCGGCGCCAAGCTTGAAACTACACATACGGACGGAGTACAGAAATGTCTCCCTGAATGTCGCAATATTGCTCTACCATGAATGTCCTAGTACTGTTGCTACGCCACTGCAGTTTATCGATTTTCTCGATACACCGACGCTAAGGTTCGATGGAGACGGCGAACACGTGTATCGCGGCACGCGCCGCGACTACATTTACTCCAATCACTGGTAGATTCACAATAAAATAACATATAACTTCTTTAATTTTAACATTTTAAGACTGATGTTTTCCTTAATATATTGCCAATAGTTTTCTGATTAAGAGGATACGAAACACGATATAGATTGGACAAATATTTCTGATTAAAATAGAATTTCGATTGCATTTTGTCAGGATTTGAGTAGAATACGCGACTTTTGCGGTAATAAAAGTAGGTGCGAATATTTGATTAAGGAAGTATGTATGATTAATGAAGTATTATATCCTCATGTGGACATAATCAATTGAATATATTTATGTATGCCCATTCTATTTATTTCTTTATATTCCTCTTCTATATGTATATTTATTTTTCATGTTTGCTTATCTATTTATTGTTATTTACTTTTCTACATGATTTTATGTTCATTTATTTATTTTCGTCTTTATGCCATCGTTACCATTTCTATTTTATATGTATATTACTATTTATCTATTATATATTTATCCGACTCAGCGGCCGCAAGAGCGGTGAAATTGTAATTACCCCCGGGCAACTAATGTAAGCCCAGTGGAACATGGTTTGTTAAAATAAAACGAATTCACTAAAACTGTCTCAGCATAAAAAAGTTTATTCGAGTACATTATCTGCGGATCCTCGTATCTACAGTACAGATATAATAAAACTAGTCGTGTGGAACAATCGCGTCGAAATTTCACCTTTTGCTATTATAGAAATTTTAGTTCTTAATAATTTCAATCAAATAACATTCTATTCAAAACAGAGGACATACCTGCTAATTAAAAATTCAACTTCATCCGTTCACTCCCATATTGCAATTAAAAAAATTGCCTAAAATATTAAAAAATTCCCCAAAATTTCCTAAATATTATTCTATTTTTCCCGTACCCTCGCAAAATCAGAAACTGAATCGGCGTTTAAGAAGTCATAATCTACAATAATCAGCCATCGATTACCGAAAGCACAAAGTTGATCCTAGCAGTGATCAATCGAAAAATGATTCAGTACCCGACAACCTCCCCAACTCTAATCCGTTCGGCGATTTAATCATAAACCGACGAAACCGACTTGCCACATGTATTAAAGAAAGATCAGTATCGTCGCGAACACTATGAAAAAGTTGGAAGTCTTGTCGAGGACGTTGACAGATTTGCGGTCTGAGGTGAGTGATTTACGGATGTCTGGACCTCGTGGTTGCTGCCACGGGTCTTCAGGCCAGCATTTATTCACTGCCGACAGGACCAAGGGACGATGCTGTCTGCTGGGAATGAGAATTCGTTACCTTTCGCCACCTCCCAGCCGTCGTCGACGTCCGTCGGGTTCCTACCGGAAGCTGGCGTCGAGATCTCCTCGGTTTTCTTTTCGAATGGCCTGTAAGAATGGAAAACAATGCGAATTTTAGGACTGTTTGTCAATTTTAAGTGCTAGCTTTGTCAATTCTAAGTTCCATCTTTGTCGATTTTGGGTGCAAATTTTGTCAATTCTAGAGGTAACTTTGGTCAATTTTAAGCTCAATCTGTGTTTATTACAAGTGGAATCTGTGCCAGCTTCAAGCGCAATATCTATCAATTTTAAATGTAATGTTTGTCAATTTGTGGTGCAACCTTTGCCAGTTTTAAGTGCAACTTTTTGTCGAAGTTATGTCCAGGTTCTGTAGAACTTCTTACCGCGCCTTGAGAGCTGGCGGCTGAGGCGCTCTGATGACTCATACGTACCTGTGTCGTATAGGACCGGAAGCGACGACGGTTTGTCACCATTGCGGAGAGGATGAAGGCTCGGCGCAGCATAGGCTGGAGGTGTGTCCCGCCTTTTCAGCACTGCGCTGAGACTTCGTATCAGAGATAGGGCACGACCTCTCGCTTCCAGCAGTAGTTGCGGTGATGCTGGAGAGCGAGGGAAGTGGAAGGCGGTGGTTTTCTTCTGCGAAGAGGTAATGTCGCGGCAGGAGACTGCCGAACTGAATCGGGAGCGGTCCGATCCGGCCCGTCGTGGTCGGGATCGGCGGCCGCGTGGACGCCTAGTCCCCGCCCGATAAGATGACTATGATAGGCGGCGGGGTGAGTGAGATGGTAGGTGTTCCTCCTCGCCGCCTACAAAAGGGGTGCATTTACGTTTGGGAGAGGGGGAGCTTCGATAGTTTTCTTCAAGAGAGCTCCGGTGGCTACCCCGCTAATCTCGAGATGATGAAAGATGAAGGTCGCTGTGGAGGTTTTAGTATGCCGAAACCCACACTTAGCGCCGCTGAACCACCGCTGATATCCTCGCTCGGGGATACCTTGCTGTGGAATGGGGAGACACCGATGTAGTGACGATTTACACACCTCCCAGTTGGCCTCTCAAAGTCTTTGAGCAGTATCTGGACGCATCTCCCGCTGCCAACCCCGTTCAGTGCTTGCCCTGGGGGACTTTAACTCCAAAGCTACGGCTTGGAGGTCCCTCGGAACAGACTCGATAGGTCGGGAAGTGCTAGATTGATGAGTGCGGTTCCATCGTCGACCTTTCGTGGCCAACGCTCTCAACCGCTCGCCGTATTACGGGATGGTGGGTGGCGGAGATGGTTGAGTCATTCTCTGTCTACAAATAGTCAATGAATGCCTTCAACTCCCTATCCTGGTCCGCTATTAGAGGAAGACTGCGCATCCTAGCTGGTACGGGATGATGTCTGTTTTGGGCTCCTTGTTGTGGAGCCTCGAGTACAACGTGGTCCTAAAGGCCCCCTAGCCCGACCGGGCCACTCTTGTCTGCTATGCAGACGACACGTTGGTGGTCACCGTCGAGAGTACCTTCGAGCGGACCATCCGACGAGCGAAGGTTGCGGTGGCTGCCGTCGTCGTGAGGATCCACGACTTGCGGCTGAAGACAGCCCCGGAGGAGACCAAGTCCATGTGATTTTTACGGTCTCGGTGCCAGAAACGTTCACGGTCGTGGATCCTGCGTCGATCCTGGTTGGTGGAGCCTGCGTCGAGGTGAGGTTCGAGATGAAGAATCTCGACCTCATCCACGATATCCACTGGAGATTTGCAGCTCATTTGGGTCGCCTCGTCCTCCGAGTGGAAAGGACAGCGACTTGTCTCGGTCGACTGTTGCCCAATCGCAGGGGACCCGGTGTATCGAATGCTAGATGGCCGACCAGGCGAGAGCCAAAGTAGCGTTCTCCAAGAATTACTGTAGCTCCCCTAGAGTCGCCAGAAGTCGCATCGCGTCGCTGTGGTTGGTTTTAGCACGTCGAACCGCGCACTACCCCCCGTACCGCTCTCCCGGGCGTGCTGGGGTTGTCTGGCCAGTAGATTCCCCCCACGTTAAAAAGAAAAAGGAAAAAAAGGTTACGTTAAGAGGTCGCAACCAACTGGCATACTGTAGGCCTGTGGTCTTGTTTTACATGTCCGGCGGTCTTACCTTAACCATACGATCTGCGAGGATGAAAACCTCTATAAAAAAATCCCTAGCCACAGGCAGTATTGCGTAGCAACGAAGGTGCGTTTGGAATCAGCGTCACACGTAACTAGTAGGTGCATCAGTAATTCCCAGACAACCCCAGGGCACCTGGCAACCCCTTGGACGTAGTAGCCTTTCCAGGGTATGGTGGCCCTGTCAGGGATGACTCTTATTTCCGGTCTACTCGTGGGACAGATATGGAATCCAAGTATCTTATAGATCTTAAGAAGGGAGAAAACGTGAGGGAGGAGGGCATGGATTCGCCGGGCGTCTGCGCTATGAATGCTGGGGGCGGGGGTGTGGGGTCGTGACCGCGATCTCGGTCCCCCGAAAAGCTAACGAGAGAGCACCGAAGAGAGAGGACGACGCGAAGCGGCAGACGCTGCGTGTCATCAATGAGAGAGACTGTCGAGGACTATTTCAATTCGCGACTGCTCTTTTCAGTTGGGGTCGACTATAAGTACAGTCTCGTCGGTTTAGGGAAGGAAGAGGGACTTGCCTCCAACAATCGGCGACCACGTTGCCCTCGCTGAGGCCAAAAGAAGATTTTCCGAGGCTTGCGAGTTGGGGGTTGAGGTGAAGACTGTGGAGGCGATGCTCGACACCAGAGTCTCGGCCCCTCGGCCGAGCAGGGCGAGTTTACCTTTATTCGATGGAGATAACGCTCGTCCGGGAGTTTCGGCGGCGGCCAACCGGCGATTTTTACTGCCGCTGTTCTGGAAAGCCAGGACGTGGTGATCAGGGTCACCTGAGTATCCAAAGGTGTGAAAGACAATCTGGTCCAGGTACTAAAAGTAGCTAACCTGAGCATCCGGACGGCGATCGCCGAATTAGCGAATCGGTAGTCCTCGGACTCCACTAGAGCGCTGGAGGTCGAAAATAGGTCCTCAAGGTTTAATTATCGGAGTTCCGGACGGAGATCGCATAGCTTCGACAAATATGGGAGGACGATGGGACCAAAACCATACCACCATCGCCGTCACCGAGACGACCCAAAACAATGCCCGCACCTGCAGTCGCGTTGAAGGGTCTGCTAACGCAGATCAGCTCTCTCTGTTGAGGACTCGTCAGATGTATGCTCGAGATCCTCTGAATATTGCACTTGGTGCCTACTAAACTCGAAGGACCACCCACTGATGTGGAACTAAATGATTGACCTTATTTTTAACGCGCAACCTAACCGTTACGCGTATCTCTATATCTCTTCTGCACTGTACTGTTTGACTCTCTAATCTGTTCTGTTTGAAGCTCTGTTTTGATCTATACTGTTCGAAGTTTCTATCTATACTGTTTGACTGTTTGGAACTATACTCTCTGAAGTTCTGTACTGTTTTACTGTCTATTTCTACCTATCCTGTCTAATGTTTTAATCTATTCTATTTTCACAACCTTTCTCCCTCAACCCCTCGTTTGGGCCTTAAGCGCCCCTCCCTTTCCCGGAGTCGAGGAAAACCCTGGCCATCCCTTCCAATGTGTCCGAGACACGTTGTCTGTGGTGGGGATGACTGGGCGGGCCGCTTGCACTCGCGGGCGGACGACTGTTTGGCAACGCGTGGAAATTCCAGCTGGCCAGGATCGTCGATGTCGATACATCTAGCAAGAACATATTGTCACTAGAAATTGACGCTTTAAAAATTAAGGTTACACTTGTATAGGTTGAAATGTTACGTAAAAAGTTTTTGAAACTGTAACGTTAATTAAAATAATTTACATAATAATATTAAAGTACCACAATTTCCAATGGCAGATATGGCATTGATTGTTATGGTGTACGACAGATGGATATTGGAAGGGTCATTATGTATTTGTAACTGTAAGTTATATTGAAATATTAAATTTCAGAAGAGAATTACAGAGATGAAGATACGTCTATGGGAAACAATGAAACTAGGGACATGGAGAATCAGAAGCTGACGATGGTGTTCGTTGTGGCAGAATTGGGGTTTCTATGTGGCATGAGCATTATTTTTTTAAATGCAATGCCCTGCGAAATCTCTGTAATGTCCAACACTTGTCCACGCTGCGAAAATGAATGAAAAGATCGTTTTCTATTTCTTTGTCCACACTGTTATCATAATAATTTCTATAAATTAGGGTAAATTTTCTAATATCTTTGTCTTTAAGACAATTTTTGCTCTGTTGCATCTGTCGCTAAATACTAGAATTTCCATTTACATCGCTCTAAAAATATATTTTGATTTTTCAAATAGTTTTGATTTCAAATATATTCTTTTACAAGATAAAACTTGGTAATTTAATAATGTTTTTAGTGTAATAAAATAAAGGTTTTTGTTGCCATAATTCCGTAACCCTTATTTCTGTATCTGACCATACTTGTGGTGCCCCCTATTTCTATTTTGTATGTGTCTGCTGCAGTTACTGTGCCTCTTGTA
>NC_135778.1:25790065-25807671 GCF_028453695.1 Augochlora pura | reverse complement strand
AATTTTAACCGTAATCTATGTTTATTACAAGTGGAATCTGTGCCAGCTTCAAGCGCCTTATCTATCAATTTTAAATGAAATGTTTGTCAATTTCTTTGTCCGTTTTAAGTGCAACTTTTTGCACTCAACTAACGCGAGAGATGATCGTTGGTTTTCAATGAAATAATCACCACTTAGGCAGCCATGTAGCGTTTGAACCTGTTTGAAGATATTTAGGAACGGTTATATGAGATATACAGGGTGATCCGTAATTATGGTCACATCGGGAAATGGGGGGAGGGGGGTTCCTGAGGTCATTTTAAGTAACATTTTCCTTTGCCGAAATGCAATCCACGGTTTTGTTAACGAGTTATTAACAAATAAAGTTTGCTGCGCACGGACGATTTTTCGTGCTGCTGCGCATGCGAGCAGGGCCGGCTGAAGCCCGTCTCGCTGACAGGAGAGAGGGCCGCGTAACGCCTCTGAGCCGCGTTCGATCATCAAATAAGAATTTCACGAATTTCTTATTAATTTCAAAAATTTCACAAATATTATTAATGAAAAACTTACCAATTCAGTTGTAAGTGGAGTAAGCACTTTGTATAATGATCAGTTGAGAATTGATTTTCGAGAGCAGAGAATACGTCCACGAATATATTCGAAGAACAATAGATTGAACAATATATAAACTATTCGCAATGTGGAAGGACTGTTTGTTTCTTTTGATAGAAGAATATAAGGTGGAAGACATTAAATCACTTGTTATTGTAAAATATGCATTAATCAGCCTAAAATGTGCATTGGGGAATGCTTGAGAATTGATCGTCGTGCACAAAATTATAAGAAACAAAATGTTGATCTGCAAACATTCCTCGATGTCTACAAATTCATATAAATCGAATACTATTATAATATCTTACTTTGTTCCAAACGTACTACGAAATTATTCATCAATTAATGTTCCCCCGGGCTTACAAAGTATACCCGGAGATAATTACAATTCTACCGCCTTCAGCGGGGACTCAATATAAAAGTCAAATAAACTAATAAAAAGAAATAACAAATGTATATAATAGAATTAAGCCACGTATTAAATAAGTAAATAGATGTAATAAGAATAATAATTTAACGATAAAGAATAATAAAAAAGAGATAAAAAATATAAAATATAAGTATATATAAATAGATAATAAGATGAAAAGATGAGCGTGAATTGTATAAATATATGTATATTCTCGATGTCTACAAATTCATATAAATCGAATGGTATTATAATGTCTTACTTTGTTCCAAACGTATACTATATAATGTAAAGGTTCATAGGTGCTGGTAGGTAACATCC
This sequence comes from Augochlora pura, assembly GCF_028453695.1. Lineage (NCBI taxonomy): Eukaryota > Metazoa > Arthropoda > Insecta > Hymenoptera > Halictidae > Augochlora > Augochlora pura. The sequence goes on along the minus strand of NC_135778.1, from coordinate 25,806,350 downwards.
ATGATGCCGCGGAGTGCAAAGGGTTAACATTACCAAGGAACTAAAAGAATCGCAACGATCAAATAAAACCGAGTTAATGCGATCATTCGACAAGAAAACTCAGGTTTCCGAATTCCTGGGGAACCCGTAAAAACGTCGAACCTGTCCGTTTCAATTGTTGTAACCGTGCGCCGCTTGACGCGACGCAATAAATCCCCGAGGTGGTGTAAATCGCATGTACCTATTACATCAGCGCAGAAACCTGGCGCGCGTGTGCGACCGTCTCTGCGCTCGTACTCCACTCGGAGCGCAGTTCATCGGTGCGCGCGTACACAATAACGGGAATTAATCGAACACGGTCGAATACAACTCTCGTCGACCCGAAAAAAAAAAATACCAATACACGGCCCGGATACTACTCATAAACCCGTGGAAAAAGAAAAAAACGAGATCAATTGCCCTCGGTGCGGTACACTACCGGCCGTAGGTAACAGTACGAGGAATTTATTCGGTGCACGTGTCGGAGCTTGCTGCGGAAATGTTGCCCGGTGTGTAGTCACAACTTATGAATATGCAGCATTACGTGCGTGCATGCAGAATGCACGTGTGTACATCCTCGTTAAGTGCACCCCCCCCCCCCCTTCTCCCCCCTCTGATCAAGAATGCCCTTTCGATCAACGATTTTCTCCTATCGGTGCCTGCCTGCCTTTCACAGAACGTCCACGAGCGTCGTCGCGCCGGCTATTTTATCGCTGAAACTGCCATTATTCACTCCGGCTACCGTCGATCCTTAATTAACTAACGTATTCCGACAGTGGGAAGTGTAAACCTTGTAACGATTCATCTAGGACGGGCCAGTCCCGCGGTTTTTATCTTGTGAAATGGCTTTTATTTTCAGTGCTTCCGATTCTTTTCTAATTAAGTAACTCGGACGAAGTCGTTTCAGAAATTCCTGATCGATTCTAGGTTTAGAAACTAATACTTTGCAGTGTCACCCAAATCTGGGAATTGTTTGTTCAAGTTTCGAAATTAATTATTGCCCTAATCTGTTCCTCATTACATCTGGAAAATATATACCTCGGTTTATTAGTGTTGCAAGGATTAATTAGAATGCTCGGAGTTCGATCAAGAAAATTATAGACGATATACACGTCTTGACGGTCTTCGTACTGCTGTAATATTCGCGCATGCTTCCAACGCGAGGGAAAAATCGATTAATCGATATTACTGAACTTTGTTTTTGCATTAGTTAGTTTACCGTGACTTACATTCGAAATAAGAGTCATTTCTAGACGATAACTGTTCTAAGCAATGAATTTTTTTTTCCTCGTCGGAAATCAAATCAAATCAATCATAATCCATTTGTTTTTAATTTGTTGTTAATGATAAAAATTTGTGGATCAAATGCAAAACATTGAAAACGTTAGAAAAGTTCTCAGATGCTATTGAACTATGTTCAATTTGTTGACAATGTTATAAATAGATGTTTATATAATCTTTGTGTCTTGCAATTAAAGCAGACAAGTTTTAATATCCAATCTAATTTTTATAACCAATTTAGTTCCAAGCAGTGGATAATCAATTTCACAGTGCGATAATTGTTAGGAGCAATGGAAATTTATTTGTCTCTTTGACAATTATTATAAGCAAACTGCAGATTCTCCGTCAAGTTTCCTTCCACTACTAATACTCGTTTAATTTTACGACTAATAATTTTTGCGCATAGTTTTTTCTATTAATAATAACGAACAGGAATTAAGTAGAAATTTATCTTTTGTGTCAACGACTTTAGTGAGATTAAACAATATATATATATATATCTGTATTCTTAAATTCTTCTGATTGTTTTCCTCGTTTCGTATTTTATTTTTACCCATAAGTTCATAAAATTTGTAAACTAAACTAGACGTTTCGTTAGAAATGCAAAAATTAAGAGAAATACTTTGCTCGACTACTGTCTCCATTGTAACAATCACAGAACATACTTGAGATCGACTGACATAAGCAACTGCTGTCAACACAATGATCGATGGATCGCGATCGAACTCAACGTCGCAACTGACAATGGGTACAATGGTGAGTTTATAATTAGAAATTCCGGATACATTTTTATACAGCGTATTATTTCTGACTAAGAACAGTCGAAATACAATAATAATTGCTATGCAACGAATTCGTTTACACAGATTAGAATATTTATGTCACTGATCTATAAAAGAAGCAAAACAGAGTCATTTTGCAAGAGTTTATCCGTAGTGAACAATATTTTTGCGAATAATAAATAAAATGTATTAGCTATGATTCCGCATACAATTTTTCATGGTTTATTCATTTTGAAAATCATTGGAAATTAAAAATAATGTAGGTACGCGGGAGAATTAATGCTCGGACTCGTGTTTAATAAATTTATTTGGCTGCCACGTGGTCGTCGTGGAAAGCGTCGCGTGTCTGTGTCGCCCGAACGCTCGTCATCGACTGTCCAGAAACAAAAAGGACTCTGGAACAATTGGCGGCGACCTGACGACGTGCACGTGCACGGGTCGCCACAATAATCGTTTAAAGTTTTCTGTCTTCTTGATATTAAACAATATATGAAATTATAAATATTAAATTATATACTAGATAATATTATCTATATTAAATTATAAATATTTGTTATTTATACAATTATATTATTCCCATTTATTACATTCCGTTACCCTCCTCGCTCGGTAATACAAGCATTGTTTCCCGGCGTATTTTCCAAATATGTAGAACGTAATGCCAAATATAGTCCTCGCGTGACAAAAAGGCAACTTTGCGTTTACGTTCCTCCTCTTACTAGCTGCCTCACTGCAGCAGTTGTCGGTCACAATTGGCTGAAAACAGCGACGTAGATCGCCGGCGGCCAATAGCCATCAATAGGCTGCAGCATTCGGTGGTTAGTAAGAGGGGGAATGTAAACACAAAAGTCCCTTCTTGTCACGCGAGGACTATACATGCCATCGAATAGTGTTAGAATTACAATTAGTTACGGGAATAACTTAATATTTCTCACTATTTGAACTTTCAATTAGAACTTTTATTTACTCAGGGAAGGTGTAAAATATGTCCTTCCTCTATGAGATGTTTTCGGTAACCAACTTGATTCAATTCATAAAGACAATAACGATAAGACAAAATAAATTATCGCACGCCTTCACGATTCATACATATCAGGTGGTAAGTAAAAAAAATCTATTACATTGATTTTTGTATTCAACCTGTGTATTGAAATTCAACAAATAGAAACAGAAAACGAAGAACTAATAAAAAGAATGTCGAAATTGCTCCAAGAAATAATTAAAAACGCAGTGCATGCATTGACGAAAAGAAACTGTAATTCTGTTTTATAAAACTGGCTGGGCGCACTAATACTTCTACTTTGTAAAGTTCAGTCTTTTCGATTGCATTAAATCCCATCCCGCGTTTTATCCATTAGCGCGAACATAATCGAGGAATCACCTATAATTAATAAACAATGTCAAAAGAATGGTTTAAAGACAATTAAACTTGCTACTTTTCACATAATTTCTACATTCAGTTGAGCACAGTATCCGAATCAGATTAAGCTCTATCAAAACACGCTGTGTTTTGGTGTTGCATCTTGTGTCGAGTGTAATTAAGCGATTGAAAACCCAAGACAAAAATGTTCAATTAGTGCGATAAGACTGACAAAATAAAATAAAAACGCACCTCGACGAATATTTTACAAGTAAGTCTCAATTGTTTTGGAAAAGGGGCATAGCGAGGCTTCCTGAGAGATGAAAGAAAGTAATAGAGCAGAACGGTTCATGTATAACACAATAAATCAACTTTAAACAACACATATCGTCTACTAATTTCGCATTTAAAAAAAAAAGAAAGAAACTTAAGGGACACCCTAAGATATAAATATAATAAAGTTAATAGTTCAAAATAAATTAGAGAAATTATAAGAATTACTTATCGGTTTCTCAAACTTAATTTTCTGTAAGTGTCCGATACTCTTGGAGGGGGATGTATTCTTTCCGGTATTTGGATACGAATAGCCCGTTGCGCGTCAGCTCTAGGGAGAAAACGGACGCACCGTTAGCATCCGAGAAACTCATTCACGCATTGTGGACGCACACATTGTCACGGCAGGCCGGACACGCAGCCAACACGGTATTAATGAGACGCCCACGCGCCGACCAATTACTACGCTCGTAACTCTCGTCATTCCACGGAATGGTAACTGCATTATAACTAGAAACGGAGCGAGAAACCCGGCCCCGTCGTTTTATTGCATTTCAGCCGCGGAACCTTGAACTTCGTGTGCCGAGGATAAACGTGCGCGCGCGCGAACTTCCGCGACGCGACCGGCATTAAATAATGAGGAATTCAATGCAACGGTAGCACGAATTATTCCGTGACATTCCGATAATTATTCAGAAAGTAGATAATCCTTTTGCGTTACTACTACGAACAGGGATCCGCGATCAGCGGAGATGAACGGCTGCGCGTTTATAGGGTAACTTCGAATTCTTCGGTGCTGCGGTTACAACAGTGTGCATAATTATAGGCTCACAGTAATTTTTGTAATTTTGGAGATATTTGAATAAAGAATTGTAGAAGGATGTGTCTAATACGGGAACTTAATAAAATATCATATTTGTATATGTCTATTTTATATTGTTGCTGATATAAAAATTGAACCAAAAAAAAAAACTGAACAATATATTGTATCTGCATGTTTCTATCCTGTATTATTTTTAATATAAGAACTTTAAAAAATGTCATATTTGTACACTCCTACCTTCTAGTATTTCTAATAACATAATATCTTGTTAAGTATTTTCAGTAGCCTTCGAATTGCCAACGTAAATGAGCGCGGCGACGAGCCGACACCGGGTCGCTTTTGACCCGTAGCTGAGTTTTTAATATACTCATTTTTCACCAAACTCTATGTTATAGGAGGTTATCTAATGATTTGTCTAACAAGGGAAGGAGAGGAATTTGTTAAAAAGAAACGTAAAATTTAATAAACATATTTTCAAGTTACGAGTCAACGGCGATCCGGTGTCGGCTACGCGTGTATTAAATATGCAGGTGGTCACTTACAATTCTATGAATAATTGCATATTTAACTACTGACCACCTCAATTATAAACTCAAAGTAACTTGTAAATTTTTACTGATATTTAAACAAAAATCCAAAATATTTCTATATTCTTATTTCTAATATAAAAATATACAATAATTGTTAAGGTTTTGTTTAAACATCGAATAATGTAAAAGTTGCCTCCAGGCTATGTATTACGAATTTAAGTAATTCACAGCGAAGATATATTTATTTTAAAATCCACAGTGAATAATAACAGTTCGTGAGGTTATTTATATAGTTATTATTTTTGTAGGAAAACATCTGGGTGCAGAATTTTCGAAGAATATCTTTTCCCAAGCGCATACGCGTATAAAATATATTAGGTATGGATTTCATTCAAATCGAAAGATTAACAGCGATCACGTAGATTTTTTTAAGTTATACTGCAAAACGGCAGAATTTTTAAAAATATTCATGAAACAGCAATCTTAGAAGAAAAAAATTGAACGATACGTTTGATATTTTTCAATTAATCCTTTTGTACAAACATACAAACGCGTGAACTATGCTTATGCGGAGTTACAATAAAATCGGATAAGTAACAACAAAGATCTAGCATATTTTTAAACTACCTAGTGCTGAGAACCAGCTTCTAAAAGTAACAAAGGCAATTGCAAATCCTGGACATCCACCATAAAGATAGATTAGAACACATTTTCATTTGTGCGCGACAATTAATAAATATCGTCAAAAATTTAAAAGCTCGCACTTTATTGAAAAATGAAAATTCTGCATCAAAATGTGTTGCTGCATAATAATAGTAATAATAATCTCTAACATAATAATAAAAGCATGCCAATATTAATGATAACCTCTTACTTAATAACGCTAATCACAATCTCGTCCATGATAATAACCTATCGTGAGCATCAATAAATCTTTAACACTAAACGTACCAAGAGGGGTCAAATGACCCCTTTTGAAAATTTACTTTAAATTCTTACATTTATTGTTATTTCTGTCGGTCATTTGACTTTCTGTAAATTCTTATATCATCCGATTATTCAATTTCCCACTTTCCGTTTTTCTCGTAGCTTATTTTTTACCGACAAAAATTCTTTACCTACCTTACGTACCACGGGGGGTCATTTGACCCCGTACGAAGTGTACGTATTTTTTATCAGTTTTTCAACTGGAACCTTAGTTCTAAATTCAGATACGCTTCTCAAGTGATTCTTTCTCAAGTGCAGTTTTGGTGTAAGCACTTGAGTGACCCAATCGGGTCCATATGACCTAACGCAGAAACAAAACCGACTCTTATCGGAGATTCACAAGCAACACTCCCTCCAATGAGTTCTCTTTAGTAAAAAAAAATGCAGTCGTATATTGAGAGTCGGAGAGTAAAGATCAGAGCCTACAAGAAATAAAGTTCGGCAAGTAGTTACAATACACGACAGTTTTAGTTACATTTGACAATTTCTGTTACATTCAATTGGACTTGTGTTTCACTGCAACCCTGAATATGTCCGCACGGTCAGTGAGAGAGTTGGAAAGAATTCGACAAATAATAATTCTCAATCCAGGAAAAAATGTCAAATAAGTTTGTGTGCGAAATCAACGAAATCAGAAATGATGTTGCAAATTATTTCCATTAATAAATAAAGAATTTTTTACGAAAAATCTACGTTTATTTCATAAGGGGTCAAATGACCCCCTATGGTAAGATTAGGTATAGAAAAATTCCGGTACGTTTAGTGTTAAACGTTTTCATTTTACGCGAAACTGATTATACTGAATGAATATAGACTGACATAGACCTCATTTATAATGTCGCTTTCCCGTTGAAACCAATTAAAATGGCGAAATTGAAATCCTGTACTTAACCACGAAAGTAGGAACACCTGAAAACCAGCAAAATGATGACTGAGCCTCGCCCCTAATTTAACCAAGCTACAACAAGTATTACCGGAACCGATAGTGAGGCGTCAATGATCATTTAATAGAATGTAATTATTATGTATACAGTAAGAATGTAACGTAACAAGAACCGATACTGTCTAACCTTTTTGCGGATCGACGGAATTTTTCTATAATCCCGATTTTTACAAAGCAGCGAGGCGAAACTGGTAATTTGCATGAAGATCGGCAACATAGTTTATTGCTGTCCCAATGTTACTCAAGATAATGGACTCTGATAACGGTTTATAATTGCACGGTATAAGTTGATCTCCGTCATTGCTTTTTTTTCGTACCGGTACATCTTCGTGTTCTCTTTGAGAAAATGGATCTACGATCGAAAATAGATCGGTTCAGAAGTTATGATTTTTACCGGGCAACGACCATATACGAGCGCGAAACGGTGCGCGACTGCCGAAAAAAAGGCCAGCGGAAGGAGAAAAGAAGCAGCAATAAGAATGAGAAGTCCTAAAGCATGTTAAACTCATTATAGCCGCGATGCCTAAGGTATAATCCAGATACAGCAGCTGTGTTCGGCGTACTGGCTGCACGAAAGTATTTGCATTATGCATGGAAATCTACTGCCTCCTGCTAGCCTCGCCTTTTTTACACCGTGAACATTACCATGGTATATCTGATAATATTATCCGATCTCTTACCCAGACAGAATTTAGGAATGCGACGATCTCCGCTTCCGAAACGAACGAAGTCGCAGCCTGCTGTGCCTAAATTAGGCGCGGCGGCGATAAGCGGACCGCGACTCTTTACGCGACATCGACGTTGTTGAAATTAATATTTAGTTTTTCGTTTGACGTTGAAACTACCGGACACGAAATGCGACCGACGCGTGTTGTATTACGATGTAATACAGGAATGATTGAATTAATCAAAGATTGAATTGATCTTAAAGACTTTTCAACATTTTCATTGAATGTTCGAAGATGTCCATTCAGTCGTTTAATATAAAAGAGTTTGTGTAATGTTAATCATGTTAAAATAAAAAATATGACAACGGTCGAAATTATCACTTAAAGTAACTTTTATATTGTTACCGACAACTAAACGAAAACTTAACAGAACACCATGTTTGTATATTTTTGTTTTTAATTATTTCTAATATAAAAATATTGAAATATAATGTTATGTTAAGTTTTTCTTTAAATATATTTGAAAACTCAAAGTAGCTTTTACATTTTTATAGATATTTAGACAAACACCAAGGAGAACTATTTATTATTACAAAACAAAAATCGAGAATTTCATTTAAACGTAGACAGATTTCTTTACATTATAAAATTATTTACTGAACTGGAGCATTTCGCGTTCTCATGTACTACTTAATTGACTTATTACGAGTAATTAATTTATTAACAACCAATACGCACACCCAAAAATAAAATACATCTGCATCTGCTACCCCACTAACGAGTTAATCAACGTCCAGCTTGTTTTAAAAATATATAATACAAATTAATTCAACGCTGAAGAAGTCAAACAGGTCTTCTTAGCAGAATTATCTCAAATACACACCTAAATACATACACGCGTATATACATTGGAAAAAACGATTCCTAGACTCTCCTGTATCACATTCCTCTTGACATATTCTACGTTCGAAAACGCTGTTCGTTCTCTTGTAAAAAGAAATCGGTCCGCATAAACATTGTTCATTTTTCGTCGATAATCTGATCACTAACGCGAAGCTCGATCTGAACGTGAATGTACATCGACGTCTAATTGTCTCTGGAAAATGTCGAATCGTCAGGGGACATTTACCCTAAATTCCGCGGGAAAGAAGCTCGAGGCGTAGCTCGTAGATTAGTGGCGATCGTAACGGCGACATTTATCGTTCCATCGACACTCTGTATTTTTCCGTTAATGGAGCACAGGTATTAATTACGAATCGTATATTTCCGTGACTGTCCAATAAATTTCGATATCTGTTCAACTGCCGCGGGTTTTATTACGACGGCAGTTCCACGGGGGAGGAGGACGGGTCGGGGCAGGAAAACGGAGAGAAAGGGGAACTGTCCCTTCTTCGGTACGTGTATATTAATTGCTGTGGAACAGGTTACCGTGCTTGACCATTCGCGTAATTACCTGCCACGGAACGGCCGACGCCGGATCCGAGAGCGATCGAGGCGAACGCCTTCTGTAACGCCGGCAAATTGGAAAAAGATTAAGATTCAAACGCGCCCGCGGTAAATCGAAATAGCTTATTGCGGAAAAATCCGTTAATGGGCTCCCGTGCATCGTCGTTCAACGGAGCCCGGCGCCGTTATTACCGGCCAATTTTCGCCGTGAGCCGTGCGTCCTTTTGGTAGAGACAGCTCTCCAGCTACCTTTTCGCGTTGCCCTTTTTATTTCGCCGGGGCAGCCAAAGAACTCCCCGTTTACATCCCGTTCTGCTCGCAATGCCTTTAAATACGATTATTGAGATAGCCGCGGTTATTAACACTATGCCGTCCGGCGTCACCACTGTGGTGTAACGCGCAAAGTCTCCCTCAACGGCCGGCGACACCATAGTGGTGTAAAGTGCATGTACCGCCTAATATGGCGTGGTGTTCTTTTGTTTTTTTGTTTAAGTAACAATAAGTTACACGAGTCAGGAAGTTTTTTGTTTTCATAAGTACGTGTGCCCTTTCATCGTGGCAGACGAAAGAGAAGATTCCATTATTTACTGATGTTCCAATCGACTTTGCCGTAGGAAATTGCAGAAAGAGATTGCTATGTATGTTCCGAAAACAAATACAGAAGGACAACAAATTTATTGTGCAAGTCTTGTGGAGTTGCGTTACACCTTAGAGACTGTTTTGCTTCGTATCGCCTAAAATAGAAGTACTGTGTAATTACCAAAGAATATGTATATAAAGAAGTATATAAATCCAACCAATTTTACATTTATTTATATATACATATTTTCGAAATTTTATGAAAATAGGGAGATAGGATTGAAAACTCATGATAACCGACGACGAGATTAGTAAAACTTGACAATTTATAATCTGCCGATAACTTTAAGAACGGTCGGGTAATCTGAATTAGTGTCGCTAGCGCCAAGCAAAGAAATTTGTACGAGACGTGCTGACGGCAAAGTGTTAATACGCGGTGGGACTTTAAAAATACGCGTTCTTTAATTTCTGGTATCTGAGAAAAACTTGTATTATTGCTTATTTATTATTTATTTATTACGCATAACACGCTTCGTATATTAAAATGTATAATACAACGTTGAGGTATTATACATTATAATATATTGTATTGTATAAATAGATAGAATATACATATTGTGCTGTATGTATATTACGATGCATATAATGTATTGTCCATGTACTATAATACATGACATATCTATAGTATATTACAATGTATACAATTATAATATAATTAATATAATAATTATACATAATTATAATATATAAGACTTCAACATTGCATTACATATTATAATGTAAATGTAGCATAATATGTACATTATAAATACAATATTAAAGTACATATTATACTATACCTGAAATATTATACATTATATTTCATTACAATACTATATTGTGTTATATGTATGTCAATTATAATATATGATACTTCAGGTACAGTATAATACTTCAAAATTATATTACACATTATAAGATCTTGCGTTATTTGTATGTGACAGTAATATATTGTATTACTGTATTATATGATATAATAATATTACAATACAATAAATAATAAATAAAATGAAATGCAACAGAAAGCGAATTTTTACGTAAATTCCGGTTGAAAAGTTATACTATACTCTTTTTCCTTCCAGATAGTCGAGTTTTAATTTATATCGAACATAAAAACTTATTAGTGGCATTCTATTATCAATTTATTTATAATTATAAGATAAGTTTTTCGTTTGGGGGACTCAAGTTACCCTCCTCCCGCCCAACCCCTCCCTCACTTCCTACTTACGCAAGATCGGTTTCTGTCTTTAATTAAATAAATTAGTTTTGTATGAAAGGACTAACTACATCTATTATTATAGTTAGTAGCTGGCTTGTATATATTTTGATTAATATAAATATAATATAGATTTAATTTATCTGTCTGTCTACAACATATTATGGATTCTAGTGACACTGAATAAAGAATTTAATGATAACAATGGAGATGGAACTGTTGCAATAAATTATTATATTTATTTTTTTGTATTTTTTATTGTTGAAAGAAGTAAAATCGAGTTCCTTAGTTTGTATTCCTTATTTTAATTATTAATTATAATAATGAGTTTATTTTATGTCAAAACATGAAATGTTTGAAAGTGGATAGTATTTTACTTGTTTATTAAAAATAAATGCTGTAAATTTAATTAAATAATCGTTTTTTAATATACTAACAATCTTTGTAATTTTAATATGCCAACTTACAAACAAAACAAAACAATTTTTGTGTGGCGAACTTTAGTCACTCCACTCCATCCTTTATGTTATAAAATAGACGCCGTACTCTAAGGGTTAAGGTTGTTGGCTGCCCTAATTTTCACTCTTACTCACTCTCTTTCTCTTTTTCTCTCTCTCTCCCTCTCTCTCGCTCTCGCTCTCTTCCTCACGTTGCTTTCTCAAGTTGCAAGACTATCAGAGAGAATTTGCTGTGCTATTTGGATACGAATGCCCACGTGTCACGAACACGTGACCAACGAATGCGTCGGTTGTCATAGAGTTTCATCGCTCTTATTGGAAGACCCTGCATAATGATAACATAACCGGCGGTCGTAAGTCTCTTCGTCCCAGTTCTACGACCGTGTTCAATCAATTTAACAGCCAGTAAAAACATTTACGTTTCCGACAATGTTCGACGCATCGACGAACGAATGTTTTACAGCGATTGACGCTCCTGGAACCGGACAAAGTGTCCGACGATAATTAATGGTTAATTAATTAGCCGAAATAAGAATAAATTACATTTAATTAGCTGCCGGCGGATTATTCGGCCGGTGCTCACCGGGATGGTGAGTAATCTGTGGGCGACCGTGTCGCGGGTTAATGCACCTACGACTGATATTAATAGCTTAATGCTGTGCGGCGGTGATCTGCATCGTAAATCGTCATTACTTGCCGCGAATTACTTCGATTCGTGGTCTGTACGCTCGAATCGGTGAGGTTAGTTACTCGGCCAGATATGCAAAGCAACCACGGTCTCCTCGTTGCCGCTGTTCCTCGCCGAGCGACTGATAAGGAATCCCGCTTTGAAAAGTTTTAATTACGGCCTAGACGCACGCATAACATACAGAGATGTTTCTATCGGCCCAGCCGCTAATGCATGCGTACGACCTATCTGACTTTTTTCGGTTTTTTCTTTTTTTTCCGACTGGCGAACGCGAAAACTTCCAAGTCTGTTAATTATTGGGTTCGCGGATTTTTATCATTAGGCTGCGGCATTTGAGACGTCGGAAGTGATGCTTCTTCTCGGGAAATTTACGGACTCGGATGTTTGCTCGGATTCAAACGAGTTTGATATTGGTTTTACGTTATTTTTATAATGTTCGAATATATTTTTTTGAGACGACGTTTGAGATTATAGATACATTTACGAGGAATTTATTATAATGCGTTACAATTAGAATCGATAACAATTTCAATAAGTGTACGTGCTTGTTACTTTTATAGAGCAACGTAAAATTGTGCTGCTAGTGAACCTAATGTTAATCATTTAAATGCTGATTAGAAACTTTTTGTACTATTTGTTATGTTACATTCGTTTTATAGAAGGTCTCTTAAAGCTTATCGAAGATCACAGAAAGAGTTTTGCGAGAAGAGTTGAAGAAATTTTCTCCTTAGCGGAAATGTTCCCCGCGGCTTCGTTAACGAGTTATTAATCTAAAGCGTCGAGCTTTAACGAAACATCAAAGAAAATATTCATTTAAAGAAAAGTTATAATATATAAAATTAAGTCAGGGATTAAGTCCCTTTCAAGGACTTCCAATACTTTTGGGACACCCCGTATGATCAGTCTGAACCGTACTGAATATTTAATGTTTATATACTCTATTAAATACGAATGATTATTCTGTTATCAAGAACTGAAAATGGAAGTCAGTGAAGACGTAAAAGAAACAGAAATTATTTCATTGTGTTAGGGTAGATAATTAACCCTTTGCACTCGAAGCCATTTTAATTGTTATTCTAAAATAACTCTTCTGACATATAGCAGTTTCATTTTATATGGCAAAATGTATTTTATGCATATAAAATTTAATCTTGTAACTAATGCAACAACAGTTAAACTTTTAATGATTTTTGAAATCTAATTTTTCATAATATAAAAATTATTTTGAAACGTGCTGTAACAATTTTAGTGGCGCCTCAGAGTTACCACTCGAGTGCAAAGGATTAATTATGTTTTAAACATATTTACTGATCTATAGTATTCCTATTTTATACGATCTATCGAAATTTATGCATAAGAAATTGAGGTTATTAACTACAATACAATACTTGCTATGTTAATACATATTCGACCGCATGACGAAAATTCGTCACTTTTATATTGCAGAAAATAATTGATTCTTGTTCTTTTAATTCTAAATAAATTAAATTCTAATTTTTACCGAACAGTACAATTATAACCATTACTGAAAAATATATGATTTTTTAGCAAGTTACGCTATTTTTATATAGACCATATCATTTCCACAGATAGTGACAAAAAATGCCGGCATTTTAAATGATACTGTTATATGTAATTATTTTGAAAAATAGTATAGAGTGCAAAGAGTTAAGGGTGAATCGTTAAACAACGTAACAAGCAAAATATACAAATATACCAAATATATAAAATGTACAAATATGATATTTTGTTAAGTATCTTCTTAAATATCCAGGGCTTTAAAGAAAGCCAGCCACGGTGCTGTGAAGATTTATAAACCCAAAGATTTATAAACCCATATTTTTACTGATATTGCAATGCGAACCATAAAGGAATTATACTTGTGTGATTCTAATATTTTAAAAACTTACAGAAAAAAACGAAAACTATGTTAGTTGCTATAAATAGTTCTCCAAGCATTTATGTATTGTTCTTATTACTTCTTTAAGCTCTTCAGGGATATTGTCACGTATGTGTACGTTTAGTTTTCATAAAATTATAATTATTCGTATAAAGAAAATGAGAATCAGTTGAAAATCTATTCGCTAAAGAATCTCTAAGCAATACTAAAAAAAACCTCATCGAATGAAATGAAATGGATGATAAATAAAAAAGAAAAAAGAAAAAATTAAATAGATTATTTCCTATTATAAAAATTCATCCCTGAAGAGGATAAACTAGAATAAAGTATAAATATAAAATTACAGATTGAACATTATCAGCATCTCAATGGAACTTTAAGTATAATCGGTGAATTTATAAAAAAAATAATTGACTTTGTTTTCTCAAAATTTTCGCATATTTATTCGTGTTAATATTAAAACGGTTCGACGCGATTGGAACATCGGTGTGTCACTCTTTCAAAATTATATACATATATGTATGTCGTACTAGCATATCTCATACACGTTGTCCATTCTGACGTCACGAAGATGATTTGATCTTTGTTTCGGGAAAATTATCTGCAGCCGTGTTTATAGGTACACAGACATACATATATGGTCTACGTGCTGGGCCATGTGCTCCTATGGGAGGGCATAGCAAGACCATAACACAGTCTCAGATAAAAGTCCCATGCGACACAGAAGCACTCCGCGATGGTGTTGGCGCGCGTTCGCCGAATGATGCATTGGTACCGCCAAGTGATATATGCTTATGGAGCGTATGGAGCACCGTGAACACGCACACCCGAAGCCCCCGTAACGGATACACGCGTGCCCGGCCATGGCGTGTTCATTATGTACCCTGGTAAATCATAAAGCTCCCCCTCGCGCTGCTCGAAAACCGAAAAAATCTAACTTCAAATTTTTTGCCTGTTTGGAAATCTATGGAATTTTCGCCACGGGTTCCTCTATACGCGCCAGCTGAGTTATGGCGCGCGTAAACCTTGCTGTCGTCAGTCAGTGAGACGTTTATTGCGAGGGCTTTAAGGCATCTTTAGCTTGACTGGGAATTACAAAAATTATTCCCGTGATTAATTGTGTCGTACGAACAAAATAATAAAGATCCTGGAAGATCGATCTTGTTGGTCGATGTTTGACAAATTATTCAGGTTTCAAATAGATGTTCGAGAAAATGTTTATCCAAACACAAGATAAATAATTTCATGGCCGAACGATATGTATCATGTATTGGATAACTATTGAAATAACATTTCAAATATATCAGCGATATATTTTAAAGACGATTAATTAATAAAATGTCTATAGATAGTTATAAGAATATATTAAATGAAAAATCTAGCTGGAAAAAATTAGAAAA
The DNA here is from genome assembly GCF_028453695.1 of Augochlora pura. Lineage (NCBI taxonomy): Eukaryota > Metazoa > Arthropoda > Insecta > Hymenoptera > Halictidae > Augochlora > Augochlora pura. The sequence goes on along the minus strand of NC_135778.1, from coordinate 25,790,959 downwards.
AGAAGAAATTGGATTATATTTAGAAAAAGAGCAGAATGTTTATAGAAGAATGTAAACAAAATTATGTTTTTACAGAAACAATATATTAATTAATTATAGTAAATTTTAATAGTAATTTAAATTGTAGATTTTTGTTAAATCTAAATATTATATTGAAAATTTCACCCTAAACTCGTATCGAAACTAATTTTTCCCAATATTCTCCATTTATAATTACGTTTTCCCAACTATGATTTCTATCCAAACAAAGCAGTCATAACGCATTAAATTTTGTTAACTGGTGAAAGCGGATGAAAATTGTCGGTCCTAGATAAAAAGTGCAGCGGGCAGTTTGTTTCAGCACATAGACGGTTTAAAGCCGTCGCTACCCCCTGTCCGGCGACATAGAGGCGCGCCCAATCGCGCTCATTACGGGTACAAACGAGCCGCATAGGCCACATGCGAATAAAACGAAAAGCTCGCCGGTATTAGGCTCTTGATTAGAATAATACAACGTGCTTCGAATAACGTGTCGTGTCGCTCGACGGGGACGCGTCCGAAATGCAAATGCACGCGTATGAATCAGTTAGAAGAGTCACGTGGACGACAGCCATCGCTGACAGAATAGTATGTACTACTTTTCATTTTGAGTAATAATACCTTTTGTCATCTCGTATTCCCACCTCTTGACCAATAAATTCGATACTTCTTTTTACCTTAACAATCAGAAGCATGAAGCTGACTGTCCTATAGGTATTGCAAAACTGAATTAGATAAAATTGACTAATCCAATTTCATTGAATCAAAATATTTTTCAAAATCCTTCCTGAAAACTTTGCTACAACATTAAGATAATTAGGCTGAAGGTTTAACAACCCAATTAGTATTCAACCACTAAATCGGATATAAGCTGGA
>NC_135778.1:25788975-25789565 GCF_028453695.1 Augochlora pura | reverse complement strand
ATTCACTCGTTTCAGATTTTCTCTAAAAAAATGCGTTGTCGCTAACAAGCGTTATGTGTTGACGGTTTGTACAACGTTTTAAAAACCTCACATTAACTTGATAGACAATAAATTTAACAACACTTATTCAAATTATTATACCCTGCTTTAACTCAGTTTTCGATCGATACCATGAGGAGATCTACACCTAACCGCCGAACCAGGAGGATGACAGGCAGTCCTTCATTGGATATTACTGACGACAGACCGCTAACCGAAAATACAACTCGCCAATATAGGTGCCAACACTAACTGGATTAGTCTTACTATACTGATCCGTCAGTTATGGTTTGAGTGGGGACTATAATCCTGTTACGACTTGTTGACAACTGTGGCATTTTCCTCGGACTAACCCTGGCTATTATTAATTTACTAACAGTTTATATCTTATACTTGATTTTGGCTAAAACCGACATACTTGAACTTTTATAACACTTGACTAACCATAAGGTATATTGTGTAGTATCTGTTCTTATCAGCTTAATATCTGCTACACTACCCATCGGGTAGTCAGAATATTAACCTGATTTTTGGAACCGGACGGAGCGGTT
>NC_135778.1:25779186-25788875 GCF_028453695.1 Augochlora pura | reverse complement strand
AGGTGTCGTCTGGTGTGAGCAGAAGTGGGCCGTACAGCACTAGAGTACTGCGACCACGAGTCCGGGCTTCATCTTTACCCCGGGAGCCCATGGTCGTATCGATAAGCAGCCCCCCTAGGAGGAGTACGAGGAGAACGCCGTGTCCGCCCCCGCAAGTTCGCGTTCTGTGTCTTGGTCATTGGTTCGAACATGACCCGAGACCGTCGACACTGTTTTAACTCGTAAACAAAATCGCAGATTGAATTTTTCTCGTCATCTTCGGAGAATAGCGCATTGACCTTTTACAATGTATGATGACCGACACAGCTGATCTGTATACGACTGTTTCGCGATCGATGAATAACAGTTGAAATTCGCTTCTATGAAAACGAAGCATTGCTATCTCGCAGTTTCTTTTACGAGACGGCAAATCTCATTATTATTATTGAATTATTAGTGATCAGTGTTTAATGATAGTGCAGTGAAAGTGAACGTTAGAGTAGCTTGCACGAAGTCATTCTTATGTTCGTCACTATCGTATACGAATTAAACTGTACCGTTTTTCATACGTTATCCGAGGTTAATGGACTATCTTTCGAGGATGACGTTGATTTAAACTAAATGGATAAGTTTCTTATTAATAATATTTTTGATATTTTACAAATTAATAAAAAATTTGGAAAATTCACTTACTGTTCATTATTTCGAACGCGACTCAGAGTTTGAGCGTAGCCCCTTCCTTCCGTCGCACCCCGGAGCGAAGCATGGTTCATCTCTTTGCCTGGACTTCATTGCAGCACGTTGGAAAAATTCGCGCGGACGCCTCTCATTGGCTACTATTTGTCGTTAATAACTCAAGGAAAAAGTTACTACAAATAACCTCAGAAATCTCTCATTTCCAGTAGTTACAATAATTTTCATAAACCCTGTATACAATGCTCCAGGTTATATAAAATTGAAACACTGTAAGTCTGAAAAAATATTTTGAACTTCCAGTAAAAATAGCACCGGCTGCGAAGGGTTAATAGCTTTGTTGAGATATCTTGTATTATTGACAAGCTGCGTCTACGACCAATGTACGTATGTATTTTCCCTACCGCACAGGAATTTAAACAACTGAATAAAATTTGTTAAAAACAGCACGTACAGTGAGTAACAAAAATAATCAACTGCAATTATAACTTTGACATCTACGCCGCAATATTTAAATAAATACACACTGCACGCACAAAGTACTTTACGGTATATTAGAACATATAAATAACGAAAGACATAATTAAATAAATATGACTTTAACTCTCTTAGCCATTAGGCAGAGAAGCGAGAAAAATGATTTCAGTCATTTGGCCGAGAAGTGATATGTGGGTAATATAGTGTGACCTCTTCTCGATCTCATGGTCAAGATCATAGTGTTTGTTCTTGGTCATTAGTTCATGGCCATTGCCTCATTATGGATGTCATTATGGTGTGTATTTTATTTGTTACAAATTGTTTGATCGAATTCACTTTACGATAATGTACAGTCACTTATATGGGACACATGTATATGCATATTTGTTATCTTAATTGGTTAATGCAACCGAAGAAATCTGTAATATTTGATTAAATGTTTGGCCTATTTACCCAGTAAGAGCAATGTAATACGGTAAAAATCATTCAAGAATGCGTTCCAATGTTACAAATTTCTTCAGTCGCATTAACAAATTTGGATAACAAATTGTATTTATATATGTGTTATACATAACCGATGTATGCCTAGCATTTCGAAACATTTATTTTCAAGTAGGTGGCTACTACGGATTTCTGAGAGATAAAATAAAACGTACAACATGTTCATTATAAAGGTTACTTCATTCCTCCTTTACTACAAGCTCGCATAAATACGTACACAATTATAGAAGTCCGACGATCATCGCTCAGCAGAAGGTACAAGCGTATGTTTCACAATAAAAATGAATTACCATGTACAAAATAAATGTATACATACAAAGTTACGTGGATTATATACGCGCATACAAGATTCATTAAATTATCCTAATCGATATACAAGATAAATACCAGTGGGTGATTATTAAATGTAAATGTGCAATGTGACTCAGTGGTATAAGATTATTCAGTGTATACAAAAGAAGGTAAAAAAAGCTGTAAAAACGAGGGAGGTCCGTGATGGTTGTCGCCCAGCATACGGGGGATGTATCGCTTCCTGATGTTATCACAATCATTTCCGGTAATTGGAGCGCGGTGGGAGATACTGATTGCTGCCGGCATCGCCGAAACCACCCCTTCCTGCAACGACAAACAAATCCACGTGCCACTAGAACGTTTCAATATTTTCCCCTTATAATCCATTTTTTTTTTCACACAATTGAATTTATATTATGCATATTTTAGCACAGAAATTTGTCTGCGCGTTCTCTTGGTAATTTATGGTACCCGATTTATTTGTATTATTAGCTTCAAGTTTCTGAACCGAAACAATTTAATCGATAGTTTAAAGCACGAATAAATAAATTAATTAATTGAAAAAAGTTTAAAAGCATTGGATCGTTTCTTTATCATAAAATGAACAAAGGGAAGCAATTCATCAGTGGCTATTTCAACCCTTTACGCTAGAAGACATTTTAACCCTAGATTCAAAATAGATATTTCAATACATTCCACGACTTAATTGCATTTCATATGTACAAATGATAATGTTAAAATTATCTTGAAACTTTATATAACGATTTTAAACGATGAGTCGGAGTCCCGAGTCTAGTGCAAACGTTTAAATACTGTTATACGAATCAATTTATGCTAATTTCATTGCATCTCATTCCTCCTTGTAATTCGCCTATGTTAATCACTCCTTGATATAACAAAATTATACCGACCACCTTGGTATCCACCAGCACCACCTTGTTGGTAACCACCAGCGCCTCCTTGATATCCACCGGCACCACCTTGGTACCCTCCGGCACCACCGCGGCTAAATTGCGCCTGCCCTTCGTACTGAACGTCAGCGGTGTATCCGTTAGCGTCGTCGGCCATGTACTTAACAATCTGCGTCCTCGAGTCGGGCAACAAGACTCTGTACTCCCCTGTTACCACATTACCGTCGCTGCTTTCACGTTGGGAGTAGTCGTTGCCACTTGGGGGGTCGTAGACCTCGTACTGGAAGCTGTACGGCTGAGGCTGCGGAGGCGCAACATGTCACATTATGTTCTCGCGTCATTTCAATAGCACCTAGGGATCTGGTAACATCGTTTCTAACTGATATTCATTTAGGTAAACGATTATCTTAAGACCGTCTATCTAGTCTCGAGAGTCTGTATCTAGCAGCCATCTCGAGTGTCTAGGGTCTGGAAAATGGGATTGGGCGTAAGGAAGAGGTAGCGTGGGTAGTTCGTTGGCATGTGAAAATTAACAAAGAGGTATGAAGTTGTAGTGTTAGCGTATACGGGTGTCATACACACGAGTGTATAATGGCTGTACATACACACTTCTCTAAAAGTATTAGGACACTTATAGCAAAATTAAATGTAGATATGAAAATCCGATAGGGAATTGGACTGCGGATTTGATGCGTCTATAATAAAAGTGAGTAGTTTAAACAGTGGCGTTATTAGAAAAAATCGACAATTCCATCATGTTATTTATAACTTGTTAAAATTACTCAAGAAAAGAATAAACGTTTGCACGTTCTCTATTTATCGCAATCGATGCGAAACATTTTATTTTGCGCAAAGATTTGCCGTCTTGTTAGAATTAAAAATTTCTTTCTCAAAGTTAATTTGTTCAATATTATAATTTGTACCAAATAAGCAAGAGTCCCAATACTTTTGTAAGAGGCCATATTGTCCAGGGAAATTAGAATGAGTTGAAAGGGGAGATGACAAGAGTAATTCAGTGGTGCGTATAGTCGAATGAAGAAGCATGAGTGTGCAAGGGTCTATTAATATTGTAATGATTGTACATGAGTAATTAATTTGGGGATATCTAGTGACTAAGGAAATTAGATTGAATTTAAAGAAGAGTTAGCAAAGATAGTTCAATGAGATATAAGGCTGTATTTAATTGTGGAATAAATCCATTCACGTTTTACTGTAAGAAAATATAGTACCCTGTCTTAAATTAGCACTTGCAGCTTTCATTTTAGCTAAGTTGCATGGAGAAATGTCTCTATGGGAACGTGTCGTAAAATTCCTTTATACTTTTCCTTTTAAATCTTGCAACCCTACGATGTCAGAGATCGATTTTTAATTTTTCTTAAAAATAACTTTTCTTAATTAACCTTATTTTAAAGTAGACACACTTCCAGCTTTCATTTAAGCTAAATTTCATAGAAACAACTCCTCAAAAACATACCTCAACGTTCATCTGAATTTGTGTAATTTTCCTTACCTTTCACTATGTGTCAAATGTTATGCATTCATGATAAAAATAAGAAACTGGAGTATAAAATGGTGAAGACGCAACAGAAATCTCATTGTTTCATTACACTACTTTCAACTTGTCAAAAATTATTAAAAGGAACAATTCATTTTTATATAATTACTTATACATATCGTCTTTGAAAATTTCTATGTTGCATGACGATCAGTAGTCTATCTATTACACAACCTAACAGATTCAATATACCAAGACCCAAAACCTATTGCTATTTGCATGGCTATATTCTAGAAATATAATACGCACTCTGCCATTGTCACGTCCATATCCACCTCCGAATCCGCCTTGGTAACCTCCGTCGCCGCCACCTTGGTAGCCACCAGGACCTCCACCGAATTGTCCAGGAGCTCCATAATTGGTGGATGGACGCCCACCAGGGAATCCACCACCGTCACCGCCACCCCCAGGCGGTCCGTAGGACGTCGTAGGTCTCCTGAATCCACCACCACCACCGCCACCTATATCCCCTGTGAAACCACCAGAACCGCCGAACCCTCCTCCGCCTGGTCTATTGTACTGATAGCCACTTCCACCGGCGCCACCACCACCCGGCAACAATCCAGCAAGTACATTGCTGCTGAGACACGAGAGCAACAACAGCCCCGTCGTTAACTAGAACAAAATTCGTTAACATTTCGTTAGCCGAGCGATAAAAGCAGGGACTTCCTTATCCGAACATTTATTTTTATAATAGGCATCCGAACGTTCCATGATTTAGATATTATTATTATTAATAACATTAGTAATTAATAATATTATTAATTATTTCGATAAAAACTAAACCTTCGGATAAGGGAGTCCGCTGAATGACGCTATTATGACGACTATTATGACTATTTGACGATCCGAGGAACATCGAGATTTGTTCCGAAGACTTGGCGACGTGTGTCAGCAACAATTGCTTCGGCATCACGTATTTCGTATCAAAACTAAACACAAGTTTCAGCGACGATGTTCTTGGACTCATCCTGTTCTTACATCTCCGCAATTAGAACTCTTGAACCAACAATTACCCTGCAATTACGCTCTTAGAATACCGCGGAGTCCGAGAGTATTATTTGGTTAGAAATGCGAACTTTATGGTAAGATTCCAAGAGACGATGAAAACGGTTGCTACGATAACAGTAAAGATATAGACGAGAGAAACGAGTATAACAAAATGTTATTTAAAAACGATTGAGCAAAATAGAATTCGTGTTACGATAAAATCTAGACGACCTAGCGGACGCACCAAACGAAACTCAGAATTTTCGTCGAACCTTGCCGGGAATATCGAGGGCGAACAGTTGATCGAGAACGCGATGATGAAAGTCTAATAGAAGATGCTCTTTTCATTCGAGCGGGGTACGCAAGAAATCGGTGAATTACTTTGTAAAAGCAATTCGAACACGCGACGAGAGCGTGTCTCCTCTATGAACTGATTGCACGATTTCGTCACTGTACGTCATTAATGCCTCGAACAAAAAGAATCCGTGGAGAACGCTGATGCTGAGACGAATAGAAAGCCTCGAAGTATCGCGTGCCAATGATTTGCGGACGCGTAACTCATGTGTATGTCGAAATTAATATCCCGGGGATGATTACTGAACGATTTCCAATTGGTAGCGTCTTCCTCAATCGTCTTTTTCCTTCTTTTCTTTCTACGATGACGAAACGAACGTAACACGGTCCAGACGACCGAACAACGACATCGGTCGAGCAATAAAAAACGACACGGGATCTTATAGATCTTTATTTAATAGCGGTTCGAAATCCTAATTCGAAATTCGATGATCCCTTTCCAATGGAAATCTCATTGCAGGCACTCCGTTTTAGGATTTCAAAAGGCCTATAAAAAGACACAGAAGGTTATCGTGACAAATTGGATTTTGAAAATCTGTTAACCAACGTTAGATGCAACGTTAAATCAAACAGAAATGATGAAAAGAAAAATTTTAATCACTCAGGGTGAAAAGAATAGTCACAGAAAGGTTTCCTTACCGGTGAAACGGAAGGATAGTCTAGAACCCTAGAGTCCTCTGTAGACGGTAAATTCAAAAACTCGTAGAAGAAAACACAGAGTACTGCCCCAAGCTCGGAAATAAATTCGAAAAATTATCATGAAGCTGATAGCAGCGATACAGTCTCATTAAAAACTGCAATTGAAATATGAAACATACAAAATACAATTGAAATATGAAAATTCTCAGCCCATTTGCGAGCTAAAATTGTTCCACGAACTCCTGAGCTTTGTCCAAAGAAAAAAAGAAAGAACGGTACAGAAATCGTGGCGGAATATTGAATTTCGATGTTCGAGCGGCCAGAGAGCGTCCCGGAGATTCTATGGGTTACCGGGAACGGTAACCGTATAGCCTACCTGGTGGTAATTCATATTGCTGCTATGACCGAAGACGCGGAGCGAACTGAGAAGATGATCCACGGCAGAGTTTATATACCTTGCCGGACCCTTTGTTACAGTTTATCCTTAGCGTTGCATATCCACGTGTATTAACCAGCGTATTAGAATGACCGTCTCTGGGTGTGGGAGGTGGAGAGGAGATCACGGAGAGGCGCATCTTCCCTTCACTCTCGGTGATGCATCATGGGAAGAGAGGCATCCCGTTGATGACTGAAACAGCTTTAAATTTTAATTGGATCCACGCACGTGACTGTTCGGTTATTGGGCTAGCCACGAAAGGAAAGAGCCTCGAGATCAGCCGAATGGGAGGTCTATACGTTCCCCTTTCTGGCTTCTTCGGAGCCTCTCTTCCATTCTTCTTCCTTAGTTTTGCAATTGTCTCTCTGCCCGGCACTCGGTTTTTGAGCGCCGTCGAACCAGGAAGACGTTTTCAGTTGGCTCCTTAACCGTCTTCGATTTCATCCTCCACGGATTCGGCTGCCTTTGGATTCCCTGTTTGCAACGGACCATGCAGCTTCTATCTGGTCCCAATGGCTCTGACACGAAATTTTAACGATAGGCTTTTCGACAGAGATGGGTAAAATAGTATTTTAAAACGGCAAATAGATCGTGCATGTGTTTTTGAAAATTAAATATTCCGTTTGTTCGAAGGAATGTATTTTGAAAAATTAAATAGTTGATTCGTTGCGACAAATGTTTAAATAATTATGCCATTATTCGTAATATTTTATCGATTTCATTTATTATAAAGAAATAAAATACTTTTATTTTATCAAATCATAGCGAACAATTTATTCTGGTAATCTAATAATAAATAAATTTCTATCGTTTTTATATTTTATCTTACTAAAATAGAAACTGTTTTATTTGATGTTCTACATTATCAAGATAAAATATTTATATTTGTAACTTTAGATTATTGAAATAAACTATTTTATTTTACGTTTCAGGTTATCAGGATAAAATATTTATTACATAATTTGATTGTGGATTATCGAAATCAAATATTTTATTTATTGAAATTTCATGTCCTGCTCGAAGTAACATTTTATTTGAATTGAAAAACTGTTTTAATTTTTAACGTAACGTATCAAATTTCTAAATTTATGATTATCTATTATTCAAATAAAGAAGCAGGTAACATTTCAGAAAATATAATTGCATTACATTGAAATATTGGAACTGTCAGTGTTTTTACTTTAGAGCTTCTGGCAGAGTCAATATAATTATAAATTTATTCAACGTTGTTTAATTTGTTATTGCTTCATTTCTATATTACTTCTTTATTAATCTATTTATTTATTTTAATATGTATCTCTATTACAGTTTTCTGAATAAACTAGAACCATAATTGTTAAATTAGAAATTGTCTAAATTATTAAAATAGTATTAAATTGTTACAACTAAATTTGACTATTAAAATAGAATTAAATTATATTTAAATGTGGAGACTACTGTTAGGGGAGAATAGCATTAAAGTTATCGCGAGGATCAGTATAGACTATTCAGAATTTCTGGATTCATGATTATTAACATTTGACACACAGAATTGGACAAACTGCCAAAAAACGTAATCACATTGCACTAATTATTCTAAATCTACTTATTCAAAATTTCTGGACTCTCGATTGTTGACGTTTCACAAACAGAAGCAGATGACATTTCAGGGGAACGTAATGAAGCATACGCTTAATATTATTTCATTAGCTTTTCCATTACCGGGTTATGTTTGTCTCTTGTGCCCAATAGAGTGGAATACGCAAGAATGTTTCTGTAACAGTTCATGAAATTCATTTAATTGCTAACTATTTGTTATCCAGCAGCTGCAAAAAGATGTAACCGAGGGAAAAGGAGGTGAATCGGTGACGGAAACTATTAAAATTCCAAGTGCGTTGAGTTCACGTCTTCCGCAAATGAAATCACAGCTTCATACTTTCTTCTCTTGGAGCATATAGTTAGATTGGAATCCGTATAATACTCATTGTTCAATGTTTGCTCACCACTTAACTCTGATGTTAGTCAGAAGGCATTCATGAGCTTGTCATCACAAGCATTAACCCCTGGACAGTTTCCTTTATTCGATTTCAATCCTATTGCAATTCAAATTTTCATTCTTGCAATTTCATTTTGAATGTCCTTTCGAACTTTCGTTCTTCGAATGTACGATCGCGATTTCCTCATTGTATGCTTCGGTTGTCCTTCATGTGACTAGGAATTGAAAAGAAAATAATCTATTGGAAATAGTATCGATTGCATCACAATGGCTGCCAATAAGGAAACTATAACTGAACGTCGTAACATGCTAAATTCATGATTAGTTTATTTTTTCAAAATACAGAATTTTTTATTAATTCAATTTTTCGAAAAGAAGAATTATGTTTTCACGTCTAAATTACTCGTAATATATAAATCAACTGTTAATGTAAAATTAAGTTACTTAAATAAATTACTATCAATATAAAATTACTTAACACCAACACGTTCAATTAAAAACATATTACATTCGAACTAAATGAGTGACAGAAAAAGATCAATAATCGAAGATATTATTGGTACATCAAAATTGCCGAGAAGAAAGTGGTGATTTTTTCGCAGAATGTTCTGTTCGAAATATTCCGACATAATGTTTTGCAATTAAAAGCAGACGCTAACCGCGTAGGCCGCAAGAACAGAGAAAGATGACGGAAGAAAGGAAGGCAACGCCGAGAAAAGAAGGTGTCGCACATGATTACACGTTCACCGAGAGCGTGAACTCAATAAACGCAGTACCGTCGCGACCGGGAGCCTCACGTGTCGCAGGTGAAAGATAGTTACCTAAAAAGTATTACAATTAGTATTATTATAATTCCGAGCTTCATAGAGATTGGAAAGTTCTTAGGTG
>NC_135778.1:25773308-25779086 GCF_028453695.1 Augochlora pura | reverse complement strand
ATAAAATCAAAATATCCGTTACAGACGGCCGTTACGCTGTCATTAGGAAATTTATGCCACGTCGAATAGAGAGATCCATCACCGACGGAACAAATCACGTTTCTGCAAAACGTCGGCAAACTCTTCCAATAAACCCATAAAAATGGTCGGTCGGTCTCAACAGACTTACTATAGTGCTGTGATTAGGCAAAACCGAGCGCAGGTAAGTGGTAATAGTAGTAATTACCGCGGCCATTGATATAACCGCGACCGTAAAGACGTCTGGACGGTCTAGCTCGAAGATACAAATTCTTGTTCGACGGATAGAAAAACTGTTTTAATCAAAACCAAATCTTATAGCGATCAATTTGAGCTCCTTTTAAAGCTCGAAGCCTCCTTTTTCGTACTCCATTGGCGATTTTCTTTTATATTATTCTTACGACACACCGTACTAATTTCAACGAGTTCTGAACAGGATGCACGTCGTCGATGTCACAGAACTTGGTCTTCGTCTTTCGTCGATAATCAGGGTTGGAAAAATCGTACATCGAATTTCAAGATAGCCTTGTAAAAAGAAATCTTCGTTTTTTGATACCGTTGTAGTTTCAATCCGAGAAAGGATTGTTCAGTGATTTAAAAAATGTTTGTGTTTGCAGAGCTCGCGAGGAACCCGGGGGGAATCGTATGATTGATTTTTCGTACACCGTTTTATGCAACAATATTTTTGGGAAAAATGGACGATTGGGTACGAAAGAAGAGGCTTCAGACTCTGAAAAAGAGTCGGGCTTGTTTCTGTACGACTTGTTTTAACGCAATTATGGCGGCTCGAATGTCAACGACTTTTCGGCGGCGCCGCGCAGTATGTAGTTCTGCTCGTCTCCGTAGAGAGGATCGATTACGAAAACGAACGGGCGAACACGCAATTTTACGGTGGTCCGAGATTGATTTCCAGTCTCTGGATTGCGAATGATCTGGAGCTGTTGCTGTACGGAAAGTTGACTGATGTTCGGAGTCATGCTACGTATGAAATCATCGCCGTAGACCTTCGAGAGCGTTCACTTTCCAAAAAGGATCCACGCGGATCCTGGTATCGTCGGTTAATCGCCGATGCCATCGGATGTCTGTTGATCGCCCCTGACTTTGCACGTGTTTCCTCCTTTTCCACCGAACAGGTCGCCCAAAACATTTCACTTTCAATCTTTGAGTACCGAGGGATCGGTAGATTGCCTTTTGTACGTTTATAATCTAAAAGAATTTAAAAAGGAAATGTTGAAACAGAAATTTTTAGAAAATTCAACACAATACGAAGTTTGTTTATTGCATAAACATTCGGTATTTAATGATCCTTTTTAAGATATTTTTTTGAATAACATTATTTTTGACATCTTTTGCTTTTTATTGTTTAAATAAAGGCAGTTTTGTTGTACGAAATGTTAAATAGATATTTTTATACTATTTGTTTACTTTAATTATTTTATTAGTGTAGGCTTTTATGTTTCATTGTTGAAGTTAGCTTAACAATAAAATCAAAGTGATAAGAATGTGTAGTAGTACATATTATGATGCAAACAAGATTTTTAGATTATTATTATATTTTTCATTACTAAAGATATTTGAAATTGAGATTTTATCAGATTTGTTAACGTATTTAAAATTGGAATATTTCCTGACGTAATTTTGAAAAATATTTAAATTTTAAACTTTGTCACAGTAAATATTTAAAGTATTTGACGTTATAAGATACTTGAAAATTAGATTTTTTCTTTAATATATAGAGTATTTAATTTCAAAGTTGTGCTTCCCATGGAAAAATCATCCAAAAAGAACTGTAATAATTACATAATGAGACCTCCCATCAAATGGGAATTTATTAGTGTGCTAAACGATTCCAGATAACTTTTACTCTACAATTTGATGATGGTAACGCCTCCAGAGAACAATGTAGAGAGCTCCACCAGTTCAGGGTTGTCCTTTCACCCCACCCAGAGCCTTTCTAGACCCCCCGGAGACATTGAGGCCCTGCTTGCTCAAGGCTTAATGATTACAACAAGATTTCGATTACTAAACAATTTTCATAAATTATTTTTGCTTCTTCCAATCATTTCTTTTTCATTTAAATCAAATTAAAAAATGCTAATCATCTTTCTTACAAGAAATTAGTATAGCTGATAGTATCTATTTAATGTAATGGAATAATACATAATACTATAATCATTCTAAATGTGCATGGCAATAATTAACAAAAATGCCATTAATTTTATGGCAATAATCAAACAGAAGTGCCACTAATTATATCGCAATACTTTAATAATAGCCAAACAATTTTTGCCAACGCATATGGCAAAAATAAAAATTTCACTTTTTTTTTCTAATTATACGTAACAGAAATAAAAGTACCAATAATTTTTTTGTCAACGTATATAACAAAATATAATAGAACTTAATTAATAATATAATTTAATAATAATTTAATTTAGTAATAATTTCTCAATTATTAATTAATTTCTTAACGTGCCATTTCAAAGAAAAAAGTACCATTAATTCTTTGCTAATATGCAGAATAAAAGTAAAAGTGGCAGTAATTTCTTACAACAAAATAATATTTTTAGAAGATTTATAAACAGGGCAAGATTAGGTTCATCATTTCCCAAACATCTCCCGGAGCGTTCGAATCTACTTAAATCAGATTCGCGCCACTCTAACGCATACTTCATCCAATCTCGGAAGACACACCTTTGAGAAAGAATCAGTCTAAGACTGGTATCGATCGTCCATTAATAATCGTCCATTACGCAAACGATCTACGGGCGGCCGGGCACGTCCGTGCTCAAGGGAGTACCGTCAATTTATTATAATTATTCGCCTTCGGCCCCATATTTACAGCCGCGGCGGCGCTAATTCATTTCTTAATCTGATTTCGTAATCAGCACCAGCTGAGTTGCGTTATCTACGCCAAAACACGTTCCGACAGGGTGGTTAATTAATAACGACATAATTATCGCTAATTTCCACTCTGGCACTCGGTTAACAAATTTCTATTTTATCAATTCTTTTAATCACAATTTTGAATTTCTCTTTGGGTATTATTTATTAATTCAAGAGAAGTTTTCGAGTCATAGCTGTCTTTTAGAAATTTTTCTTTGCCATGGACTCAATTCTGATTTTTCCTTTAGCAACTTTGTGAACACTGTCAGGATATTTACAAGGACGTGCACAAATTTTTACCTTTATTGCATCAAATAAAATAAATTGATTACAGTAACAGATGATACGATGTCGTAGGCATCATTCGGACATTTTCATTTCTGGCAAACTGAATTTTGCTGCCGAAAAATTCGTGGACATCGTTCGAACACTGCCAAATCCAGGCGCCATAAGATTCGACAGTGAAAGGATTCAGTAATTTCCTGACGAAAAATCGGTAAAGCCAGTTGCGCTCTAAACTAGAATAGCTCCCTAATCAGCTAGCAGCAAAGCCGTCGATCAAAGATTCTCCTCTGGTTGTCCGGCATCGGTGTGGAAGAGCAGAAACACATGTGCATAGAGTGCACCACACGTCTTCCGCATCGCAAAGATTATGCAATCGCCGTTTATCCTCGATTACGGTGTAGGCCTCACGTCAAAACGTTCACTGTATGGATGCAGTTGCTCCTAGGCTCGCGAATTTGCCTGGGCGCAACGGCGCATTATACACCTCAGACGCCTAATTAAGGACCCCATCGAATTCCACTGGAAGTTACCATTTCACAGATATTTTTACGGACCTCTTAACGATCGCAAAGAAGGCGCAGCTTATGATCCAATTGTTAACAATGTTTGTAAAGCACGCTTCGAAATTACTAGATTGTTAGGTATGTTTATTGATGACGTCTATAGTTACAGAGTAAGAGATTAGTGTTTTATAAAATTAATTAAATTAGTATTAAACTATTATAGTATTCAAATTAGCATTAGTATTAAAATAATTAAATTAGTATTTTATTAATCAGTTCAATGTCGGTAATAAAAAGACTTCTAATATTAAAATACTGATATATACTTCAATATTAAAAATCGTATATAATCCTCAAATATACTAACACATAATTCAATATTCTTGTTCCAAATTCCACGTCAAGATTGTACAATATTCAAAATCAACTAATTTTTTTTTCAACGCTAAAATAATTACTGAAATTTAATTTATGCAATGCATTGATCCACTGAATTTAATTAATTAAATCAACAAACTTAATGATTTAATTAAATTATTGAGGTAATTGAATTAATCGATAAATTGACTGATGAGATGTTAAGTTAAGTGATTCATAATGATTGCATTGGCGGCGAAGGTGAAGGCTGGGCTGCACCGTGAACGTTGGTATCATACCAGTGGCCATTTGCCAAGGCATGGCATCCGCAAAAACGCGTGCGATATGACATAATGAATGCAACATGTCTCCATGACCCGCGCGGCAGATCGTAAAAGACGAGAGCGGAGCGCTTAATCGATGCCAGGACAGAACAGTTTGAAAGTGCTTTCTGCGAGCAACACTCCTGGCACTCCATTTACAGATAATTTCCTTGACTTCGTTTAAACCGGCGGCGAACGGTCAGCAGATGATCCGGAGGAGAGTAGCAAGAAGACATGTATCCTCTCTTTCCACGGCTACGTCGGATGATCCTGATTGAGATGGGGTCCGATTGTAAAAAAAAAGACTTTCATTTATTCGACCGGTGTCGCAATGATTCCTGTCAGGCCTTTCTTATACCGACGATAAAAATGCTTTAATTACAATCGAGCGTTGTAATTAAGCCGCACTCAACGTTGCTCATTATGAGAATGAGATTGTAATGAATTTGATTGGTTAATTGGTTTCAAAAGGGTAAGAAGATTTAGTTTCAAATTAAGGAAATATTAAAAGTGCATCTGGAATTAATATCTATGTTTATCTGAAGTGAAAGCGTTTTGTTATACAATTGAATAATACTATGTAAGGAATAACGTTTACGAATTTATCATTTGTTATATCTGAGTTTTAAATTTATATTCATAATCGACGAAGTCAATAGTCATTAATGCAGCTAAAAGTTACTGACTAATAACCGAAAAAAGAATGTTCGAATAAAACAAAATAAAAGTAATATTTTTAACTGAAAAATGCGAATTATAATGATTAAATTTATTAGGTTGGTGCATATGAAATGTCGGATGTTTACGTAAATATATAATACTGTATGTCTTTATTCAAAAGCTGTTGATTTAATGAAAATATTCCCCGTTTGCTTTCTTACACCCTTTTCAACAAGATATCAATACAGAAATGTCTGTCTTAAACAAATTCTGATCTTTAGAATTAATAAACTCTGATATGGAATATTTCAGACTGTCTTCATTTATATACTATTTAGGCCGTCAAAACTTGGACAGATTTTGAGCAGTTTTAGGACAGTGTTGCCAATTTCTTTCGCGAGCAACGTCCCTCAAGTATTCGCGGAGCTCTTCGCTAGTAACTATACGGTGTTCGGCTGAAGAAAGTGACAGCGACCTGTCATAAATAATCTCGGGATTAAGAGAAATAGAATAAACACTAGCATGAAAAACGTAAACACTTGAGTTTTTCTTCTCTGACGTCAGCTCTCCGATAAGACGTTGCCAGTAGGTTCGCCCTCGGCGCGTGGCTGTTCCATTACCCACCGCGAAGCATGTTGAACAGCTCTGCCTTGTATGATTCCAAATTGAGACTAGTTACAACCATAATCACGCGCTTGTATTTTACCGCATTTTCGTAACTTTCCCTCTACCTCTCGGACGTTAGA